>NW_027593445.1:5000-32255 GCF_964213995.1 Mustelus asterias
GCCATCTTGTTGAGCGAGTGGTCAACTTGATTCGATTGGGAGGATGGGGGTGGGGGGACGAGGGGGCGGAAGGTTGGTGGAGATTGGGTGGGATAAACGGTCGGAGCGGAGTGCCTTAGCGGTTAGGGTACCTCGTGAACTTCCCTGTATTGACGAGGGAGACTGTTATTTGGTGCCATGGATGTTGGAATTTGAGAGTAACGTCGGGGGGGAAGGATTGGGATCGAACTCTGCGCGTTTGACTCGCCTGCCCGCAGGATCCCTCGACGGGGTTGGTGCTCGGGAGAAGGTTAGACTCGGGGGGGGAACCCCCTAGGGGGCATAACGGATGTCGCCGAGAGAAAAGGACCACACTGTCGAAGTTTTTCCACTTGGACGTATCAGATGTCACCAGAGTGTCCAATCTCAAAAGGGAACGCTGATTTCTACCGCGCGAGAATGGGGGGGGTGCTGATGAGTTGTGGCGTTGCCAAGAAAAGTGCCCCAGGGAACTATTGTCTCCCCCATCACCGCCCCTCTCAACTTCCCGCCTTCTTTAAGGTTCTAAAATTCCAAGACGCAAAGAGCGGGATTTTACTGCCTCTCTCGAGAAAGACCGGTAATTCCCACCCAAGGTCAATGGACATTTCCGTTATCCGCCTCTCGCCTGCTCCAATTCCAGGGCCAGCGGCGGGGTGGGGGTAGAATTCCGACGTACATTTCTTGGAATTGAGAGGCTGAGATGAGATTGGAAGGACTAGGTTGGGTTGGTCTTTGATCCTCTTTGAAGTCGCTGACTCGGGGGCGTCACTCCTGTAGCTAGTGGGCGTTGCAACGCGCAGAATGTACACGCTACCACCTTCCTCGCCTTCCGCCAACACCCTGCCACCGCTCTAACCCCCGCGCCCTGCCCGTTCTCGACGCGATATCTGTCGCGGGAAGGGCCTCTGACGCCAGAGGGCCGAAGTGCAGTCATCAAAACCCTCTGTACGACGCCCACCCCGAGAGCAAGGGCCCAACTTTTATTTTCTGTCTCCGGCAACACTGGTGGAAGGAGCGCGTCCGTTTGGAAAGAAACAAAACAGCCTCCAAGTGTTGCCTCGCGGTGCTTGGCTGGGGGGTGTTAACACAATACAACAAAAACCTCAAGTTGTCAACGGTTTGTTCGACACCAAAGACCCCGTTTGAAAGTTGTCCGCGGTCATTACCGTTCTCAAACCAAAGAACCACACCCTTGACTCCTGCAGAGAAAGGCTGCTCGGCCCATCTGTTGTCCCTCACCGCCGCAGGAATTGGGGGTCACCGCTTGCGTCCCTCTTTACTCCCGCCCCCCCTCTTGTTACCTGGCTTATTGGGGCTTCATCCGACAAGTTGGGTGTTGTGGTGGCTCCGTCTCGATCGCGACCTTTCGCGGATCCCGTGACAGGAGGCGACTCGACGGCCAAAGATGTTGGAGCGGCGATTCGGTTTACCGGCCCTTGTGAGGTCCTCTCTGCGAGAGAGAGGGGGTTGTGGAGGTACCAATAGCTCGTAACGTAGGAAAGTTCCAGAAAGAGCACTTGGAATTTCCACCCACCTTTAGAAGAATCGCTAAGTGTTGGCCACACCAAGAAAATGAAACTCTGGCCTGGGATTCGACCCTGTGAAGGATGCAGCAAGGGACCTCCACCATGCTGGAGTGTCTGAATAAAGGGGCAACCCCCCCCCCCCCTTATCCTGCCCCCTGTACAGTTGAGAGAGAGAGGGCATCTAGTCGAAAAGTAGGGGCGTGTTTGGTGTTAAGACATTAAGAAACATTCCCGATTCCTCGAGGAGAAGTTGTGGCCCTCTTGGCCAAGCGACGCTCCGTGTTGGTGGCACATGCAGGCTATTCGGCCCATCCGCTCCATGCTGGCCCCTCTCTCCCCCGGCCTAGTCAAAATGGGCCAGAGCCTTACCTTACCTTCCTACGCCCACCCACATCGTCCGTGCCAGTAAGAACGGCCCACTCTCTACCTCCAACCTTTCCCCGAACCTCCTCGTAGTAAATACCAGGGCGCACCCAAAAGATAATGGACCCCAAGTAGAATAGAGAGAGCCTCCCCGTATAGGGTGGGGATCTGTACGGAGCATTCCCTCCCCGTCTACCCCTAACCCCTGAATCCCATTGGATACCTCACAAGCGCACCAACTCCCGCCACATCCCAAATATTTGGGATGGTAAGTCCTGCCCCATTTGGAGCATTGTGAGCAGTTTTGGGCCCCATATCTAAGGAAGGATGTGCTGGCCTTGGAAAAGGTCCAGAGGAGGTTCACAAGAATGATCCCTGGAATGAAGAGCTTGTCGTATGAGGAACGGTTGAGGACTCTGGGTCTGTACTCATTGGAGTTTGGAAGGATGAGGGGGGATCTTATTGAAACTTGCAGGATATTGCAAGGCCTGGATAGAGTGGACGTGGAGAGGATGTTTCCACTAGTAGGAAAAACTAGAACCAGAGGCACAACCTCAGGCTGAAGGGACGATCCTTTAAAACAGAGAAGAGGAGGAATTTCTTCAGTGGTGAATCTGTGGAACTCTTTGCCCCAGAAGGCTGTGGAGGCCAGGTCATTAAGTGTCTTTAAGACAGAGATAGATGGGTTCTTGATTAATAAGGGGATCAGGGGTTATGGGGAAAAGGCAGGAGAATGGGGATGAGGAAAATATCAGCCATGATTGAATGGCGGAGCAGACTCGATGGGCCGAGTGGCCTAATTCTGCTTCTATGTCTTATGGTCTTATTATGGTCTAATCCCACCAGGAGGGACTCTTTATCCTTCACACAGCGAGGCTGGGAAGGGGTAGACAGACTAGCCAGACTGATACCAGTGAAGTAGCCTTGTAAAAAGTGGCACGACTAATGCAGTAACGTAGGGTGGGAGGGGGAGAAAGAGTTAGAAAGTTCCTCACCAGTGTGCTGGTCAAACTCCAAGTCCAACCACCCTCCCCCACGCCCATAACCTCACGTGTTTACAGGGGCACGGATCCAAGTGCCAACTTGAAAGTTGACCAGGGCAGGGCCCACACTCAGTAATACCCGTCTGTCATTCAGACTGGAACCCAGTGACACAATTCCTTCCCTGGAAGTGCCCCCGATCAGGGAATGTGGAGATAATCCGACAACATGCCTGGATACGTATATATTTTATCGGATGGACCTTATTAAACTAGAATAGACCTTCTCCCCACAACCCACTTCAGATGGGAACCTTGCCCGTGTCAAGCCAGGCACAGTGGGTTAGCACTGCTGCCTCACAGCGCCAGGGACCCGGGTTCAATTCCTGGCCTTGGGTCACTGTCTGTGTGGAGTCTGCACGTTCTCCCCTGTGTCTGCGTGGGTTTCCTCCGGATGCTCCGGTTTCCTCCCACAGTCCAAAGATGTGCAGGTTGGGTAGATTGGCCGTGCTAAATTGCCCCTTAGTGCCCAAAGATATGCAGATTAAGTGGATTGGCTATGCTAAACTGCCCCTTTAGTCTCCAAGGATGTGTAGGTTAGGGGGATTGGCCATGCTAAATTGTGCCCAAGTGTTCAAAGATGTGCAGGTTAGGTGGATTGGCCGTGCTAAATTGCCCCTTAGTGCCCAAAGATGTGCAGGTTAGGTGGATTGGCCATGCTAAATTGCCCCTTAGTACCCAAAGATGTGCAGGTTAGGTGGATTGGCCATGCTAAATTGCCCCTTAGTGCCCAAAGATGTGCAGGTTAGGTGGATTGGCTATGCTAAATTGCCCCTTAGTGTCCAAAGATGTGCAGGTTAGGGGGATTGGCCGTGCTAAATTGCCCCTTAGTGTCCAAGGATGTGTAGGTTAGGGGGATTGGCCGTGCTAAATTGCCCCTTAGTGTCAGGGGGATTAGCAGGGCAAATACGCGGGGTTACGGTGATAGGGTCTGGGTGGGATTGTTGTCGGCGCGGGCTCGATGGGCCAAATGGACTCCTTCTGCACTGCGGGGATTCTACGAAAAATACATGCTTAACAATTGGTGCAGGAATTCCGCTCCTGCAGTCAGTGGAAAGGGTTTTGCTTCTGAAAGACGGGATATATGTGTAAGAAATCTTTACGAATGTAAAGTGTGCTGGCAAAACAGTCGGGGGCAGGGGGGAAATTGGTGCCAAGGTGATGATGAATAATGCAAAGGTTTTGTACTTTTTTTTTTAAGCGCTTATTTCTTTTCGACCCCCCGTCACACCCTCTTGGTGTTGGGGTTTGAATCCTGGGGCTGCTTTATACTGGGAAATGTCCTGATTGTGGGAGCAGGAAAGGGAGGATTCACTGTTTACCAACTCTGCTGCCAACTAGACTCCTTTCCCTATTTGAGGCAGTGCCTTTAGTTTTTTGCAAAGTGCTGGCTTTTTATAAGAAATCTATATCAAAGCTTCTGCCGTTTATTTTTTACACGAGAAAGAATTTTGTGTCTGTAATTTTTAATAAACTTTCAAGTATATCGTTGAGCTCGAGCTGTGTCTGACATTCATCCTGCGGCTCACAAGCGGCAAGTGCGCGGGTCACACGGAGACAGGCAAACATTCTAAATTGGTGTCACAAGTCGGCTTACATTAACACCGCAATGAAGTTACTGTGAAAATCCCCCAGTCACCACCCTCCTGTTCGGGTACACTAAGGGGCAATTTAGCATGGCCAATCCCCCTAACCCACACATCTTTGGACACTAAGGGGCAATTTAGCACGGCCAATCCACCTAACCTGCCCATCTTTGGACACTAAGGGACAATTTAGCATAGCCAATCCACCTAACCTACACATCTTTGGACACGAATGGGCAATTTAGCATAGCCAATCCACCTAACCTGCACATCTTTGGACACTAAGGGACAATTTAGCATGGCCAATCCACCTAATCTGCACATCTTTGGACACTAAGGGACAATTTAGCACGGCCAATCCACCTAACCCGCACATCTTTGGACACTAAGGGGCAATTCAGCACGGCCAATCCACCTAACCTGCACATCTTTGGACACTAAGGGACAATTTAGCATGGCCAATCCACCTAACCTGCACATCTTTGGACACTAAGGGACAATTTAGCACGGCCAATCCACCTAATCTGCACATCTTTGGACACTAAGGGACAATTTAGCATAGCCAATCCGCCTAATCTGCACATCTTTGGACACTAAGGGGGCAACTTAGCACAGCCAATCCACCTAATCTACACATCGTTAGACACTAAGGGGCAATTTAGCATGGCCAATCCACCTAACCTACACATCTTTGGACACAAATGGGCAATTTAGCACGGCCAATCCACCTAACCTGCACATCTTTGGTCTGTGGGAGGAAACCGCAGCACCCGGAGGAAACCCACGCAGACACGGGGAGAACGTGCAGACTCCGCACAGACAGTGACCCGAGCTGGGATTCGAACCCAGGTCCCTGGCACTGGTGAGGCAACAGTGCTAACCCACTGTGCCACCCTCAGCACAGGCAGTGTGCTGGGTGTCTGCATAGAGGGAACAGGACGATTACCCCACGAGCGATCGTGTGAGGGAGGGGGCCAAACCCCCTTGTCCCTGCTGAATATCCTTGCGCATCGTCTCAGAAGCTTCCGGAGACTTTGAATGACATCGAGCTTGCAGCCATTCTGCATCGCTGGGCAGATGCCAGTATTATTTTAGCCCATCCCTCATTGCCTCGTTGAAGTGAATGTCTCATTCAGGCCATTCCAGACTTGAGCACATCGCTCCTCTGTGTGCGGAGTGGCGGGGGGCCTGGAGTCACATGTAGGCCAGACCGGGATAAAGATGGCAGATTTCCAAAGAGAGAGAATTCAGGAATCGGGAGCGCCAAGGGAATTGGGAGTCCGTGTTCCGGATTCTCTTAAGGTTTACTTGCAGGTTGAGTTGATAGTAAAGTTTATTTATTAGTCACAAGTAAGGCTTACATTAACACTGCAATGAAGTTACTGTGGAAAATCCCGTGTCACCACACTCCCGTTCGGGTTACACGGAGGGAGAATTTAGCACGGCCAATCCCCCTAACCTGCACATCTTTGGACTGTGGGAGGAAACCGGAGCACCTGGAGGAAACCCACCCAGACACGAGGAGAATGTGCAAACTCCACACAGACAGTGACCCGAGCCGGGAATCGAATCCAGGTCCCTGTGAGGCAGCAGCGCTAACCACTGTGCCATCGTGCCACCCCGTTAGTTCGGAAGGCAGAAAGTGTCCCGCTCTCTCCCCAAACCGCTCGACCCCTTTACAAGTCTATCCATTTCCTTCTTAAATACATTCAGTGACGGGGCCTGCACAGCTTTGTGTGGGAGAGAATTCCACAGCTTCCCCGCCCTCTGGGTGAAGGCATTTCTCTGTATCTCAGTCCTCAATGGCCTCCCCTGTATTCCTGAGACTGTGACCCGTGTTCCAGAGCCTCCAGGCAGAGGAAGCAACACTCCTGTATCCAGTCTGTCAGAATGTTATCCCTTTCAGTGCGATCCCCTCCATTCCAGTGAAGACGGGCCCAGCCAACCCAATCTCTCCTCCCATGACAATCCTGCCATCCCAGCAGTCAGTCTGGTGAACCTTCGCTGCGCTCCCTCGGTGGTAACTATTTCCTTTCTTAGATAAGGAGACCAGAACTGCGCACAGTACTCCGGGTGTGGCCTCACCAAGGCCCTGTACAGCTGCAGCAAGACATCCTTGCTCCTGTACTCAAGTCCTCTTGCAATGAAGGCCAACTAACCATTGGCTTGCGAACTGCTTGCTGTGCCTGTTTGTTTGCTTTCAGAGACTGGTGTACAAGGACACCCAAATCCATTTATACATCAACACTTCCCAATCTGTCACCACTTCAATAATACTCTGCCGTTCTGTTTCTCCGTCCGAGGTGGAGAATTTCACATTTATCCACATTATACTGAATCTGCCACATATTTGATCACACAAACACTCACTCCCTCCACCACCGACACACAGTGGCAGCCGTGTGTACCATCTACAAGATGCACCGCAGCGACTCGCCAAGGCTCCTTCCACAGCACCTTCCAGACCCACCACCTCTACCATCTAGAAGGACAGGGGGAGGCAGCAGACACATGGGGAACACCCCCACCTGCAAGTTCCCCTCCGAGCCACTCACCATCCCAGCTTGGAAATATATCGGCCGTTCCTTCACTGTCGTTGGGGTCAAAATCCTGGAACTCCCTCCCTAACAGCACTGTAGGTGTACCTACCCCACACACGGGGACTGACTGATATCCAATAACAATCCCAGAACTCCCTAACAGCACTATGGGTGTACCTACCCCACACACGGGGACTGACTGATGTCCAATAACAATCCTGGAACTCCCTCCCTAACAGCGCTGTGGGTGTACTTACCCCACACACGGGGACTGACTGATGTCCAATAACAATCCTGGAACTCCCTCCCTAACAGCGCTGTGGGTGTACCTACCCCACACACGGGGACTGACTGATATCCAATAACAATCCCGGAACTCCCTCCCTAACAGCACTGTGGGTGTACCTACCCCACACACGGGGACTGACTGATGTCCAATAACAATCCTGGAACTCCCTCCCTAACAGCACTGTAGGTGTACCTACCCCACACACGGGGACTGACTGATGTCCAATAACAATCCTGGAACTCCCTCCCTAACAGCGCTGTGGGTGTACCTACCCCACACAGGGGGACTAACTGATGTCCAATAACAATCCTGGAACTCCCTCCCTAACAGCACTGTGGGTGTACCTACCCCACACGGGGAGTGACTGATGTCCAATAACAATCCCGCAACTCCCTCCCTAACAGCACTGTGGGTGTACCTACCCCACACGGGGAGTGACTGGTGTGACAAGAGGGTGGCAAGTGTCCGGGACAAGCTGCCAGAGGCAGTAATAGAGGCGGGTACAATTTTGTCTTTTAAAAAGCGTTTAGACAGTTAATGGGTAAGATGGGTATAGAGGGCAAATGCGGGCAATTGGGACTAGCTTAGTGGTTAAAAACTGGGCGACATGGACAAGTTGGGCCAAAGGGCCTGTTTCATGCTGTAAACCTCTATGACTCTATGAGCATTGTGGGTGTACCTACCCCGCACGGGTTTAAGAACTGTAAGAGGAATTTTCCAGGGTGTCGCTCTGGGGGGAGGGGGGGGTCTTGTACTCAGCTCAACCCACTCAGAGAGACCACGAAAGGCGGCATGTAGTCAAGGAACGAATGGAAGTTTATTGCTAATGCATGCATCAGGAGAAAAGATAGTGAGTGCCGGATACTGCCGTAACAGTACATGTGTGAGGTAGACATACTTTATCTGAACACTTAGATCTCCCACCCAACCAACTGGAGGGTCCAATTACAATATTACACATTATTACCTTCACCAATAACGCTTTGCCTGTCAGCAAGATCAGGAGCTCATCAGTCCGTTGCACCTGAAAGTTCTTCCCTCGTCGCTAACTGCATAAATCCGGTAGATTCAAGGATATTCTCTGGCACCTGAAAATTTTAATTGGTAAAAAGGGAGTCAGTTCCCTTCCCTGAATCTGGCCCCCTTTATCAGCCTGCGAAACTGTACCAGCCTCACTAACCAGGAGTGACCGCGCTCCCGTAACACTCCGGACCCGCTTTGCAGCTGCCGAACCCAAGCTGATAAGGAGAACTGTTCTCTCTATGCACCATTGTCCTGGAGAATTCGGTATGCTTGGTTTCATCAGTCAGCCATGTTGTGGAGATGCCGGTGTTGGACTGGGGTAAACACAATAAGAAGTCTCACAACACCAGGTTAAATACCAACTGGTCTATTTGGTAGCACAAGCCACAAGCTTTCGGAGCGCTGCTCCTTCATCAGGTGAGTGAAGAGTTGTGTTCACAAACAGGGTATATAAAGACACAAACTCAATTTACAAAATAATGGTTGGAATGCGAGTCTTTACAGGTAATCAAGTCTTAAAGGTACAGACTATGTGAGTGGAGAGAGGCATGGTACATTGGGGAGACCATGCAGACGCTACGACAACGGATGAATGAACACCTCTCGACAATCACCAGGCAAGACTGTTCTCTTCCTGTTGGGGAGCACTTCAGCAGTCACGGGCATTCAGCCTCTGACCTCCGGGTAAGCGTTCTCCAAGGCTGCCTTCACGACACACGACAGCGCAGAGTCGCTGAGCAGAGACCGATAGCCAAGTTCCGCACACATGAGGACGGCCTAAACCGGGATCTTGGGTTCATGTCATACTATCTGTAACCCCCACGACTTGCCTGGGCTTGCAAAATCTCACTAACTGTCTTGTCTGGAGACAATACACATCTCTTTAACCTGTGTTTAACCCTCTCTCCACTCACATTGTCTGTACCTTTATTACCTGTAAAGATTCACTTTCCAACCATTATTCTGTAAATTGAGTTTGTGTCTTTATATGCCCTGTTTATGAACAGAATTCCCACTCACCTGAAGAAGGAGCTAAAGGCTCCGAAAGCTTGTGTGGCTTTTGCTACCAAATAAACCTGTTGGACTTTAACCTGGTGTTGTTAAACTTCTTACTGTTCATTGGTCAGAGCATTGAATACAGGAGTTGGAATGCCTTGTTGAAGTTGTGCAAGACATTGGTAAGGCCACACTTGGAATACTGTGTGCAGTTCTGGTCACCCTATTATAGAAAGGATATTATTAAACTAGAAAGAGTGCAGAAAAGATTTACTGGGAGGTCCTGGACTCCAACTCCTCCACTATCCCAGGGTGCACAGGGCCACACAGCCTGGACTACACCTCCCTGGGTGCCACACGTCATCCGCAATCCCAGAGTGCACCGGGCTCTTAGCCCTCCGCTATCCCGGCAGCCCCCACGCCGGCTGCACTACAGATCCCAGGGTGCAGTGCGACGGATCCGCTCCTGCGCATTCTCGCGGAGGGGATGCTCAGTCCTCCGCTATCCCGGGGGGGGGGGGCGGATTGATTAGTCCTCCCAGGGCGCGAGTCCTCCCGGCAATCCCGCGGTGCGAACCCTGAGGGGACTCCACAGCCCAGGGTACGGCTCCAATCCTCCGTCATCGCAGGATGAGTCCTCCAGTATCCCAGCAGACATCGGTGCCAACCCTGAGGGAACCACACCGACCAGGGGGGTGGCGGGGCGTGTTAATAGTTCGCCAGCCCGGGATGAGCCCTCCAGTGTCCCAGGAGGCGCTGGGATGTGGGTCCTCCGCTATCCCGGCAATCCCCGGTACTAACCCTGAGGGGACAACAGATCCCAGGGTGCAGGGGGCGGTTTCGATTCACCGTCATCCCAGGATGAGTCCTCCGGTATCCCAGCAGACACCGGTGCCAGCTCTGAGGGGACTACACGTCCCAGGGTGCAGCGGGACGGCTCGATCCTCCGGTATCCCAGGAGGCGCCGGGATGTGGGTCCTCCGCAATCCCAGCAGCCCCCGGTGCGAGCACTCACAGGACTACATTTCCCGGGGGGCAGCGGGGTGGCTGGCTCCTCCGCTATCCCAGAGTGCTGTAGGGTGGCGGTGAGTGAGTCCTCCGCGATCCCGGCGGCCCCCGCTGCAGTCAGGGGCCCGGAGCGGCCGCCATGTCGCTAGTGGATTACGGCAGCAGCAGCGGCGGCGAGAGCGGCCCGGAGGCGGAGGGAGAGGCGGCGGTCGGCAGCAGCAGCGGCCGCAGGAGGCTCAGCCCCGCCCGCAGCCGAGCCAGGAAACGGCGCGGGGACAGAGACACCGTCCAGATCCCCGTGCCCGAGCTGCAGGTCAGGAGGCGGGGCCTGGTGGGGGGAGCGGGACCAGGGGCGGGGCCAGGGAGAGGGGGCGGGGCCAGGGGGCGGGGCCATGGGGAGGGGGAGGGGGCGGTGCCAGGAGGTGGGGAGGGGGGCGGGGCCAGGAGGTGGGGAGGGGGGTGGGGAGGAGGGGCGGGGCCAGGGGGTGGGGAGGGGGGGCGGGGCCAGGGGGTGGGGAGGGGGGGCGGGGCCAGGGGGTGGGGAGGGGGGGCGGGGCCAGGGGGTGGGGAGGGGGGGCGGGGCCAGGGGGTGGGGAGGGGGGGCGGGGCCAGGGGGTGGGGAGGGGGGCGGGGCCAGGGGGTGGGGAGGGGGGCGGGGCCAGGGGGTGGGGAGGGGGGGCGGGGCCAGGGGGTGGGGAGGGGCGGGGCCAGGGGGTGGGGAGGGGGGCGGGGCCAGGGGGTGGGGAGGAGGGGCGGGGCCAGGGGGTGGGGAGGGGGGGCGGGGCCAGGGGGTGGGGAGGGGGGGCGGGGCCAGGGGGTGGGGAGGGGGGGCGGGGCCAGGGGGTGGGGAGGGGGGGCGGGGCCAGGGGGTGGGGAGGGGGGGCGGGGCCAGGGGGTGGGGAGGGGGGGGCGGGGCCAGGGGGTGGGGAGGGGGGCGGGGCCAGGGGGTGGGGAGGGGGGCGGGGCCAGGGGGTGGGGAGGGGGGGCAGGGGTGGGGAGGGGGGTGGGTCCAGGGGGATGGAGGGGCGGGGCCGGAGGTGAGGAGGGAGGGGCCGGAGGGGAGGGGCGGGGCCGGAGGGGGGAAGGGGGGCGGGGAGGGGCAGGGCCAGGGGAGAGGGGCGGGGCCAGGGGGCAGGGCCAGGGTGGAGGGGGTGCGGCTAGGGGGCTGGAGGGGCGGGGCCATGTGAAGGGGCAGGGCAGGGCAGGTGGCGGAGCCTGGGGAATAGGGGGTGGGGTCATGGGATGGAGGAGGGGGAGGGGCCTGATGGGGTGGGGCCAGGGGGAGGGGGGGTGGGGCCAGGGGGAGGGGGGGTGGGGCCAGGGTGGAGGAGGGGGTGGGGCCAGGGGAGGGGGTGTGGCTAGGGGGGAGGAGGGGGTGAGACCATGTGAAGGGGCAGGGCAGGTGGCGGAGCCTGGGGAAGGGGGGGTGGGGTCATGGGGGGGAGGAGGGGGAGGGGCCTGGCGAGGGGAGGCAGGGCCAGGGGGAGGGGACGGGGCCTGGGGGCGAGAAGGAGAGGGGTGCAGGGCCAAGGGGGAAGGGCCTGGGCAGGAGAGGGGGAGGGGCTTGGGGGAGGAGGGGGAGGGGGCCTGCAGGAGGAGGGGAGGGGCCTAGGGAAGGGGGAGGGGCCTGGGGGGAGGAGTGGGGGGACTTGGGGGGGAGGGGCCTGGGGAGGGGGGTGGAATAATGCACCGTCTGGATGAGGCTTCTGCGGCGGGGGCTACTTCACCCCCCCCCCCCACCACTGTTCCTATGGTAATCCATTAGAAATCACTGATTGGACTGTAGCGTAGGAGCCCGGGTAGACCACATGGAAACTGGCCCAAGCCCAGTCCTTCTGTCGACAGGGTTAGTGCGGCTGTAACACTCCCACTCCCCGCCCACCTTATAGAGTGAGGTCTTTAACGGAGTCTCATAGAGTATTATTGCTGAGCCCCAGTGGCTGTTACAAGGGAGCGTCTCTGTCCCCACAGCTCCTGGAGATTAATGTGGTGACTGATTGTCGATCAGGGTGCTTGGGAATCACTCTCTCAAAACAAGAATCCGCAACTCCTTTTCAACAAACGCTTACCCTCATTATGGAGCTGGAGTGCCAGTCCCACCTGTGAGACAGAGAAATCCCACTCCACAAATTCAACCACTGGCTGGCTCAAGACTCTGGTTTGAGAATCTGTGACTCGCTCCCACAGGGGGAGTGGGGGAGAATGTGGGACTCGCTGCCACAGGAGAGTGGGGGAGAATGTGGGACTCGCTTCCACGGGGGGAGTGGGGGAGGATGTGGGACTCACTCCCACGGGCAGTGGGGGGAGAATGTGGGACTCGCTCCCACGGGGGAGTGGGGGAGAATGTGGGACTCGCTCCCACGGGGAGTGGGGGAGAATGTGGGACTCGCTCCCACAGGCAGTGGGGGAGAATGTGGGACTCGCTCCCACAGGGGGAGTGGGGGAGAATGTGGGACTCGCTGCCACGGGGGTAGTGGGGGAGAATGTGGGACTCGCTGCCACGGGGGTAGTGGGGGAGAATGTGGGACTCGCACACACGGGGGGAGTGGGGGAGAATGTGGGACTCGCTCCCATGGGGGGAGTGGGGGGAGAATGTGGGACTCGCTCCCACGGGGGGAGTGGGGGAGGATGTGGGACTCACTCCCATGGGGGAGAATGTGGGACTCGCTCCCACGGGGGAGTGGGGGGAGAATGTGGGACTCGCTCCCATGGGGGGAGTGGGGGAGAATGTGAGACTCGCTCCCACGGGGGAGCGGGGGGAGAATGTGGGACTCGCTCCCACGGGGGGAGTGGGGGAGGATGTGGGACTCACTCCCATGGGGGAGAATGTGGGACTCGCTCCCACGGGGGGAGTGGGGGAGAATGTGGGACTCGCTTCTCCAGATCGGGTGATGGAGGTGGGATGAGGATGGGATAGGAGGAGGCTCACATTGGAGAAGTAAGGGGCCAAATGGCCTGTCTCTCTCCTGTCCATTCGGTCTAAACATCACGGTGGTGTATTATCTTGGGGTGTGAAGACCGTCGCTTCTCTGTCTGGGTTCCCTGACTTTGCCTCCCATTCCTTTTTGTCTTGCAGTCCGACTCAGATGATGAGGAGCCAGTTCAGAAGAGGGCCAGTCAGGTGAGTCAGGTCGTACCAGGTGGGACTCTGAGGGGACTAAGCACGGGACTAAGCTGGCCTGAGCACGGTTGGGTTTCCTCCGGGTGCTCCGGTTTCCTCCCACACTCCAAAGATGTGCCGGTTAGGGGGATTGGCCGTGCTAAATTGTCCCTTCGTGTCTAAAGATGTGCAGATTAGTGGGGTAAATATCTGGGGTTATGGGGATAAGGCAGGAGGTTGGGCCTGGGTAAGATGGTGGGGTAGGGTGAAAACCCGATGGGCTGAATGGCCGATACTCCTTATACACCTGTGACTGTGCGGCCAAACTCCCCTCCAACTCCACCTTCAAGTTTCAACTGCTCTCTGTGGTAGCAAATTCCACACATTCACCACCCTCTGGGTGAAGAAACTTCTCCTCCTCACTAAATACATGTGACAATAATACATTTTTGGCTTTTTTATTGTCACATGTATTGGGATACAGTGAAAAGTATTGTTTCTTGCGCGCTATACAGACAAAGCATACCGTTCATAGAGAAGGAAATGAGAGAGTGCAGAATGTAGTGTTACAGTCATAGCTCGGGTGTAGAGAAAGATCAGCTTAATGCGAGGTAGGTCCATTCAAAAGTCTGACGGCAGCAGGGAAGAAGCTGTTCTTGAGTCGGTCGGTACGTGACCTCAGACTTTTGTATCTTTTTCCCGAAGGAAGAGGGTGGAAGAGAGAATGTTCGGGGTGCGTGGGGGGTCCTTGATTATGCTGGCTGCTTTTCCCCGAGGCAGCGGGAAGTGTAGACGGAGTCAATGGATGGGAGGCTGGTTTGCGTGATGGGATTGGGCTACATTCATAATCCTTTGTAGTTCCTTGTGGTCTTAGACAGAGCAGGAGCCATACTAAGCTGTGATACAACCAGAAAAAATGCTTTCTATGGTGCATCTGTAAAAGTTGGTGAGAGTCGTAGCTGACATGCCAAATTTCCTTGGTCTTCTGAGAAAGTCGAGGCATTGGTGGGGCTTTCTTAACTATAGTGTCGGCATGGGGGGGACCAGGACAGGTTGTTGGTGATCTGGACACCTGAAAACTTGAAGCTCTCGACCCTTTCCACTTCGTCCCCGTTGATGTAGACAGGAGCATGTTCTCCTTTACGCTTCCTGAAGTCAGTGACAATCTCCTTCGTTTTGTTGACATTGAGGGAGAGATTATTGTTGCCGCACCAGTTCACCAGATTCTCTATCTCTTTCCTGTACTCATTCCAATTTGGGAATGTGTGGACTTTCTCTTCCTGCCCTTGTTTCCGCATGTTTGTTGAGATGAGTACTGCAGTGTTTTGACCTCTGCTCTCTGTTCTGTGTCTCTTTCAGGGTTCAGGCTCGGGCTTGGGCCTTTCCGCTCTGCTTCCGCAGCCCAGGAATCTGACGCTGAAGGAGACGAATCGCACCCTGCTGCCCTACTCCTTCACCAAGGCACAGAAGCCGGCGGGGAAGGGCGCCGGCTCCCTCAAGGCCACGTCGCGAGCCACCGTCACCACCACCCCCTCGCCGTCGGCCATTAAGGCGGCGTCCAAGAGCGCCGCCAAGCAGCTGGCCAGGCACATCATGAACGAGGAGGCCAGCGATGATGAGGAGGAGGAGGGGGGCACGGCCGGCCAGGAGGTCAGCTTCTTCTCGCTCTCCGACGCGGAACGGCCGCCGCCTGGCACCAGGACTGAGCTCTTTGCAGGGGAGGGCCCGCTGCCCGGCCTGCCCCAGGTGCCCTCGCCCGCCCCCGGCGTCCCCGGTGAGGCTGGTGAACTCACCGACCCCCTGAACCCCGCCGACGCCCCGCTGGAGTTCAACAGGAACCTCCCATCTGTGAGTGACGGCGGCTATCCGGCGGCGAGCACCTCCCCCGCCAACCCCGGGGCGGAGTTCAGCACGCAGTACGTGGAATACGGCGCCCCAGGGGCGGAGCAGAGCGAATATTACCAGGTCAGTGCCAACCCTCAAGTGATTGGCGGAGGGTCAGTGCTGAGGGAGCGCCGCACTGCGGGAGGGTCGGTGCTGAGGGAGCGCCGCACTGTGGGAGGGTCAGTGCTGAGGGAGCGCCGCACTGTGGGAGGGTCAGTGCTGAGGGAGCGCCGCACTGTGGGAGGGTCAGTGCTGAGGGAGCGCCGCACTGTGGGAGGTTCAGTGCTGAGGGAGCGCCGCACTGTGGGAGGGTCAGTGCTGAGGGAGCGCCGCACTGTGGGAGGGTCAGTGCTGAAGGAGTGCCGCACTGTGGGAGGGTCAGTGCTGAGGGAGTGCCGCACTGTGGAAGGCTCGGTGTTGAATGGCCTCTTGTTCCCCTGTTCCTTGCCAATGAACCTCAGAAGCTGGAGTGAGACCATCCAGCCCCTCAACCCTGCTCTCCCACATCACGGGCTGATAGAGTCATAGAGTTTACTGCATGGAAACAGGCCCTTCGGCCCATCGTGTCCATGCTGCCCAGTTTTTAACGACTAAGCTCGTCCCAATTGCCCACGTTTTTCCCACATCCCTCTCTACCCATCTTACCCAAATAACTGTCTCAATGCTTTTTAAAAGACAAAATTGTACCCACCTCTACTACTGCTTCTGGCAGCTTGTTCCAGACACTCACCACCCTCTGGTGTGAATAAATTGCCCCTCTGGACCCTTTTGTATCTCTCCCCTCTCACCTTAAACCTATGCCGTCTAGTTTTAGACTCCCCTACCTTTGGGAAAAGATGTTGACTATCTGGCTGATCTGTGCCCCTCATTATTTTATAGACCTCTATAAGATCACCCCTAAACCTCTTACTCTCCAGAGGAAAAAGTCCCAGTCTGTCCAGCCTCTCCTGAGAACTCAAACCATCAAGTCCCGGTAGCACCCTCGTAAACCTTTTCTGCACTCTTTCTAGTTTAATAATATCCTTTCTATAATAGGGTGACCAGAACTGTACACAGTATTCCAAGTGTGGCCTTACCAATGTCTTGTACAACTTCAACAAGACGTCCCAACTCCTGTATTCAATGTTCTGACCAATCTTTGTGGGGGGTGGTTTCTTACCTTGGGTTTAAACTCTGTTTTCCCCGCCCATTCCTCCAATATCCCATCATTCCACGAGAGGCTGTAAACGTGTCTGAGCCTGGCCTCAGATATAGTCAACGCCGGATACCCACAACCCTCTGGGGGAGAGAATACCAAGGTTTCAAAATCCTTTTGCGTCAAGAAATTTCTCCGACCTCAGTCCAAAATGGCCGCCATCTTACCCTGAGGTGGTGCCTCCCCCAATGCAAGAACAGAATAGCAGCAGGAAAGGTCCAGGACAAGAGGAGTTAAAATGCCCGTTCGAGGCAGCCCTGCCTCCGTAAGATGGTGAAAATATTTGGGCATGTATGTTGCCAATCAGTAGAGATTTCTAAACTGCCCCAAAGATGTGCGGGTTAGGTGGATTGGCCGTGCTAAATTGCCCGTTGGTATCCAAAGATGTGTAGGTTAGGGGGATTGACCATGCTAAATTGCCCCTTGGTGTCCAAAGATGTGCAGGTTGGGTGGATTGGCCATGCTAAATTGCCCCTTAGTGTCCAAAGATGTGCAGGTTGGGTGGATTGGTCATGCTAAATTGCCCCTTAGTATCCAAAGATGTGCAGGTTGGGTGGATTGGTCATGCTAAATTGCCCCTTAGTATCCAAAGATGTGCAGGTTGGGTGGATTGGTCATGCTAAATTGCCCCTTAGTATCCAAAGATGTGCAGGTTGGGTGGATTGGCCATGCTAAATTGCCCCTTAGTGTCCAAAGATGTGCAGGTTGGGTGGATTGGCCATGCTAAATTGCCCCTTAGTGTCCAAAGATGTGTAAGTTAGGTGGATTGGCCATGCTAAATTGTCCTTTAGTGTCCAAAGATGTGCAGGTTGGGTGGATTGGCCATGCTAAATTCTCCCTCAGTGTACCCGAACGGGAGTGTGGCGACTCGGGGATTTTCACAGTAACTTCATTGCAGTGTTGATGTAAGCCGACTTGTGACTCTAATAAATGGAACATAGAACATTACAGCGCAGTACAGGCCCTTCGGCCCTCGATGTTGCGCTGACCAGTGAAACCAATCTAAAGACCATCTAACCTGGACTATTCCAATATCATCCATATGTTTATCCAATGACCATTTAAATGCCCTTAATGTTGACGAGTCCACTACTGCTGCAGGCAGGGCATTCCACGCCCTTACTACTCTCTGAGTAAAGAACCTACCTCTAACATCTGTCCTATATCTCTCACCCCTCAATTTAAAGCTATGTCCCCTCGTGCTAGCCATCACCATCCGAGGAAAAAGGCTCTCACTATCCACCCTATCTAATCCTCTAAATACGCAAAATAGTATTTCGTACCCTTCCTGTCAGACAGACTGTGCAACAGGGGGTACATAACCCTCCCCCTGCTTCACTGCACCATGAACTGGCTCAATCTTGTCATGATTGACAGCAGAGAGACATCCGCCTTGCCTTGGAGCTTTAACTGTGCCTGCTGCTTTGTGTCAGCGGTTTGTGGTGTGACTGTCCTGACCGCTGTCCCTCTCTCGCTCTCTCTCTGTCTCCCCACAGGACTATTACAGCGGTTACTACCAGGAACCTGACCCTGCCCTCGCCCCTGTCCCCGAGGAGGAGCTGAACACCTTCATGAATGACGAGGCAGTAAGTGTGGAGAAGGTGGCCCCCTCTGGGTGGTGGCACTGATAGAAATCGACCGTTCGGGGTCGGGCTGGGAGGGGGTAAGGTGGCTGACTGCGGCGGGGAGGGTGGGAGGAGCAAAACGGGTCGAACACCCTGCCCCGTCGTGTTGGAACGGTCCTCGTCTCCGCCCCCACCCCTTGGCATTTTCAAAGAATATTACAGCACAGGAACAGGCCCTTCGGCCCTCCAAGCCTGCACTGCCCGACTAAAACACCTACCCCCTACCCTTCCGGGGACCTCTATTCCCAACCCATTCATGTATTTATCAAGATGTGGAGATACCGGCATCGGACTGGGGTGGACCCAGTGAGAAAGCTCACAACGCCAGGTTAAAGGTCCAAGAGGTTTATTTGGAATCACGAGCTTTCGGAGCGCCGCTCCTTCACCAGGTGAGCGGAGAGGTCGGTTTCACAAACACGACGTATAGAGGCCAAGACACAATTGCAGGATAATGGTTGGAACACGAGGCTTTTCAGATAATCAAGTCTTTACAGGGACAGATAGTGTGAGTGGAGAGAGGGTTACGCTGCAGGAAAGGCAGCGTCCATCGGCGAGACCACACAGACGCTACGACAACGGACACCACGCGACAGGCTTGAGACAATTCACCCTCTTTAACCTGTGATTATCCCTCTCTCCACTCACACTGTCTGTACCTGTAAAGACTTGATGACCTGTAAAGACTCGCATTCCAATTGCAATTGTGTCTTGGCCTCTATACGCCGTGTTTGTGAAACCCACCTCTCCGCTCACCTGGTGAAGGAGCAGCTCTCCGAAAGCTCGTGATTCCACACAAACCTGCTGGACTTTAACCTGGGGTTGTGAGGCTTCTTATTGTATTTGTCCCGACACCCCCTGAAAAGTCACGACCGTATCTGCTTCCACTACCACCATCAGCAGCGGGTTCCAGGCACCCACCACCCTCTGTGTAAAATACCTTGCCTTTTGTTAGCACAGAAGCTGACAGGGATCAGGGGGTGGGGGGAGAGTTCAGACACCCCTGCCAGAGCTTCCGCGACTGCCTCAGGAATGTCGCCATGGGCTGGGGGGGAGTGCAGAGGAGAAACGCCAGCATGGAGCAGAGGGGTCGAATGGCCTGTCTCAGCACCGTCCAGTGGGGGTCGTTCCCCTTAGTGTGAAAATGCATGTGGGCCACAGTGATTCACTTCTCTCTCTCTGTGTGTCCCCCCCCTCTCTCTCTGTGTGTACCCCCCCCTCTCTCTCTCTGTGTACCCCCCCTCTCTCTCTGTGTGTACCCCCCCCTCTCTCTCTGTGTGTACCCCCCCCTCTCTCTCTGTGTGTACCCCCCCCTCTCTCTCTGTGTGTACCCCCCCCTCTCTCTCTGTGTGTACCCCCCCCTCTCTCTCTGTGTGTACCCCCCCCTCTCTCTCTGTGTGTACCCCCCCCTCTCTCTCTGTGTGTACCCCCCCTCTCTCTCTGTGTGTACCCCCCCCTCTCTCTTGTGTGTACCCCCCCTCTCTCTCTCTTGTGTACCCCCCCTCTCTCTCTGTGTGTACCCCCCCCTCTCTCTCTGTGTGTCCCCCCCTCTCTCTCTGTGTTCCCCCCCTCTCTCTCTGTGTTCCCCCCCTCTCTCTCTGTGTTCCCCCCCTCTCTCTCTGTGTGTACCCCCCCTCTCTCTCTGTGTACCCCCCCTCTCTCTCTGTGTGTCCCCCCCTCTCTCTCTGTGTGTCCCCCCCTCTCTCTCTGTGTGTCCCCCCTCTCTCTCTGTGTGTCCCCCCCTCTCTCTCTGTGTGTCCCCCCCTCTCTCTCTGTGTGTCCCCCCCTCTCTCTCTGTGTGTCCCCCCCTCTCTCTCTGTGTGTCCCCCCCTCTCTCTCTGTGTGTCCCCCCCTCTCTCTCTGTGTGTCCCCCCCTCTCTCTCTGTGTGTCCCCCCCTCTCTCTCTGTGTGTCCCCCCCTCTCTCTCTGTGTGTCCCCCCCTCTCTCTCTGTGTGTCCCCCCTCTCTCTCTGTGTGTCCCCCCCTCTCTCTCTGTGTGTCCCCCCCTCTCTCTCTGTGTGTCCCCCCCTCTCTCTCTGTGTGTCCCCCCCTCTCTCTCTGTGTGTCCCCCCCTCTCTCTCTGTGTGTCCCCCCCTCTCTCTCTGTGTGTCCCCCCTCTCTCTGTGTGTCCCCCCCTCTCTCTCTGTGTGTCCCCCCTCTCTCTCTGTGTGTCCCCCCCTCTCTCTCTGTGTGTCCCCCCCTCTCTCTCTGTGTGTCCCCCCTCTCTCTCTGTGTGTCCCCCCTCTCTCTCTGTGTGTCCCCCCCTCTCTCTCTGTGTGTCCCCCCCTCTCTCTCTGTGTGTCCCCCCCTCTCTCTCTGTGTGTCCCCCCCTCTCTCTCTGTGTGTCCCCCCTCTCTCTCTGTGTGTCCCCCCCTCTCTCTCTGTGTGTCCCCCCCTCTCTCTCTGTGTGTCCCCCCCTCTCTCTCTGTGTGTCCCCCCCTCTCTCTCTGTGTGTCCCCCCCTCTCTCTCTGTGTGTCCCCCCTCTCTCTCTGTGTGTCCCCCCTCTCTCTCTGTGTGTCCCCCCCTCTCTCTCTGTGTGTCCCCCCCTCTCTCTCTGTGTGTCCCCCCCTCTCTCTCTGTGTGTCCCCCCCTCTCTCTCTGTGTGTCCCCCCCTCTCTCTCTGTGTGTCCCCCCCTCTCTCTCTGTGTGTCCCCCCTCTCTCTCTGTGTGTCCCCCCCTCTCTCTCTGTGTGTCCCCCCCTCTCTCTCTGTGTGTCCCCCCTCTCTCTCTGTGTGTCCCCCCCTCTCTCTCTGTGTGTCCCCCCCTCTCTCTCTGTGTGTCCCCCCCTCTCTCTCTGTGTGTCCCCCCCTCTCTCTCTGTGTGTCCCCCCCTCTCTCTCTGTGTGTCCCCCCCTCTCTCTCTGTGTGTCCCCCCCTCTCTCTCTGTGTGTCCCCCCCTCTCTCTCTGTGTGTCCCCCCCTCTCTCTCTGTGTGTCCCCCCCTCTCTCTCTGTGTGTCCCCCCCTCTCTCTCTGTGTGTCCCCCCTCTCTCTCTGTGTGTCCCCCCCTCTCTCTCTGTGTGTCCCCCCCTCTCTCTCTGTGTGTCCCCCCCTCTCTCTCTGTGTGTCCCCCCCTCTCTCTCTGTGTGTCCCCCCCTCTCTCTCTGTGTGTCCCCCCCTCTCTCTCTGTGTGTCCCCCCTCTCTCTCTGTGTGTCCCCCCCTCTCTCTCTGTGTGTCCCCCCCTCTCTCTCTGTGTGTCCCCCCCTCTCTCTCTGTGTGTCCCCCCTCTCTCTCTGTGTGTCCCCCCCTCTCTCTCTGTGTGTCCCCCCCTCTCTCTCTGTGTGTCCCCCCCTCTCTCTCTGTGTGTCCCCCCCTCTCTCTCTGTGTGTCCCCCCCTCTCTCTCTGTGTGTCCCCCCCTCTCTCTCTGTGTGTCCCCCCCTCTCTCTCTGTGTGTCCCCCCCTCTCTCTCTGTGTGTCCCCCCCTCTCTCTCTGTGTGTCCCCCCCTCTCTCTCTGTGTGTCCCCCCCTCTCTCTACAGTTTAAGAGGCTTCAGGGGAAGCGGAATCGCAGTAAGGAGGAGGTCAGTTTCCTGGAGATCAAGGGGGATGATCAGCTTAGCGGCTCACAGCAATGGCTCATCAAATCCCTGTCCGAGGAGAAGGACATGAAATCCTTCAGCAAGGTATAGTGTGCACAGAGTCATGGAATCACCCACCGACTGGCACCCCTCACACACACCCACACCCACACACACATACAAACCAGGAGGAGGCCGTTCGGCCCCTCCAGCCTGTTCCACCATCTCATCCTGGCTGTCCGAATCGTAGAATCCCTACAGCCCATCGAGTCTGCACCGACCACAATCCCACCCAGGCCCTATCCCCGCAACCCCATGCATTTACCCTAGCTGGTCCCCCTGACACTAAGGGGCAATTTAGCACGGCCAATGCACCCTAACCAGCACATCTTTGGACTGTGGGAGGAAACCGGAGCACCCGGAGGAAACCCACGCAGACACGGGGAGAACGTGCAGTCTCCACACAGACAGTGGCCCAAGGCCAGGAATTAAACCTGGGTCCCTGGCGCTGTGAGGGAGCAGCGCTAACCCACCGTGCCAATGTGCCACCCACAAAGAACAGGACAGCACAGGAACAGGCCCTTCGGCCCCTCCAAGCCTGCGCCGATCATGCTGCCTAAACTAAACCGTATGCACTTACAGAGTCCGTATCCTCCAATTCCCATCCTATTCATGTATCCGTCTAGTTGCCCCTTAAATGCCGCTATCGTACCCGCTCCCACCCCCTCCCCGGGCAGCGCGTTCCAGACATTCACCACCCTCTGTGTAAAAAAACTTACCTCGCACATCTCCTCTAAACTTTTCCCCACGCACCTTAAACCTGTGTCCCCGAGTACTTGACTCTTCCACCCTGGGGAAAGAGCTTCTGACTATCCACTCTGTCCGTGCCCCTCATAATCTTGTAAACCTCTATCAGGTCACCCCCTCAACCTCCGTCGCTCCAGTGAGAACAAACCGAGTTTCTCCAACCTCTCCTCATAGCTAACACCCTCCAGACCAGGCAACATCCTGGTAAACCTCTTCTGTACCCTCTCCAAAGCATCCACATCCTTCTGGTAGTTCATCGAATTCAGTATCCTGATTTCTCCCCCCCCTTCCTCCACATATCCCTCGATCCCTTTCGCCCCAAGAGCGATATCTAATTCCTTCTTGAAATCACACAACGTTTTGGCCTCAACTACTTTCTGTGGGAGTGAATTCCACACATTCACCACCCTCTGGGTGAAGAAGTTTCTCCTCACCTCAGTCCTAAAAGGTTTACCCCTTTTCCTCACACGATGACCCCCTCGTTCTGGAATGCAGACGCAACCAGGCCGAACAGCCTCCTGCTGTGCTCTAATAATTCTATGATTCTGAGAATATCTCGTATCAATACATCTTTAATTATGTGATTTGATTTATTATTGTCACATGTATTGGGATACAGTGAAAAGCATTGTTTGCGCGCTATACAGACAAAGCATACCGTTCATAGAGAAGGAAAGGAGAGAGTGCAGAATGTAGTGTTACAGTCTTAGCTAGGGTGAAAAATCAACTTAATGCGAGGTAGGTCCATTCAAAAGTCTGACAGCAGCAGGGAAGAAGCTGTTCTTGAGTCGGTTGGTGCGTGACCTCAGACTTTTGTATCTTTTTCCCATTGGAAGAAGGTGGAAGAGAGAATGTCCGGGGTGCGTGGGGTCCTTGATTATGCTGGCTGCTTTTCCCGAGGCAGCGGGAAGTGTAGACAGAGTCACTGGATGGGAGGCTGGTTTGCGTGATGGGACTGGGCTACATTCACAACCCTTTGTAGTTTCTTGCGGTCTTGGGCAGAGCAGGAGCCCATACCAAGCTGTGATACATCCGGAAAGAATGCTTTCTATGGGGCATCTGTAAAAGTTGGTGAGAGTTGTAGCGGACATGCCAAATTTCCTTAGCCTTCTGAGAAAGTAGAGGCGTTGGTGGGGCTTTTGTAACTATAGTGTCGGCATGGGGGGACCAGGACAGGTTGTTGGTGATCTGGACACCGAGGAACTTGAAGCTCTCGACCCTTTCAACTTTGTCCCCGTTGATGTAGACAGGAGCATGTTCTCCTTTACACTTCCTGAAGTCGGTGACAATCTCCTTCGTTTTGTTGACATCGAAAAAGTAAATTTTATTTATTAGTGTCACAATTGGCTTACATTAACACTGCAATGAAGTTACTGTGAAAATCCCCTCGTCACCACACCCCTGTTCGGGTAACACTGAGGGAGAATTTAGCACGGCCAATCCACCCTAACCAGCACGTCTTTCAGACTGTGGGAGGAAACCGGAGCACCCGAAGGAAACCCACGCAGACACGGGGAGAATGTGCAGACTCCGCACAGACAGTGACCCGAGCCAGGAATCGAACCCGGGTCCCTGGCGCTGTGAGGCAGCAGTGCTAACCACTGTGCTACCGTGCAGGGAGAGAGAGTTAGAAAGCATCCCTTCACCCAAGTCATTGATATAAAGAGTTGAGAACGAGTTGTTTGCGCGGGTTTAACTCCTGTCAACGCTTTGCAATTCCAGAAACGAGGCGAACAGCCCACCAGCCAACAGAGACGCAAGCATCAGATTACCTACCTGATCCACCAGGTGAGTGACACGCTGTGTGTCAGTGCGTGTGTGTCAGTGCGTGTGTGTCAGTGCGTGTGTGTCAGTGCGTGTGTGTCAGTGCGTGTGTGTCAGTGCGCGTGTGTGTCAGTGCGCGTGTGTCAGTGCGTGTGTGTCAGTGCGTGTGTGTCAGTGCGCGTGTGTGTGTCAGTGCGCGCGTGTGTGTCAGTGCGCGCGTGTGTGTCAGTGCGCGCGTGTGTGTCAGTGCGCGCGTGTGTGTCAGTGCGCGCGTGTCAGTGCGCGCGTGTGTGTCAGTGCGCGCGTGTGTGTCAGTGCGCGCGCGTGTGTCAGTGCGCGCGCGTGTGTCAGTGCGCGCGCGTGTGTCAGTGCGCGCGCGTGTGTCAGTGCGCGCGCGTGTGTCAGTGCGCGCGCGTGTGTCAGTGCGCGCGCGTGTGTCAGTGCGCGCGCGTGTGTCAGTGCGCGCGCGTGTGTCAGTGCGCGCGCGTGCGCGTGCGTTACTAAAAAGTGTCACAAAACCCTCTGCTCCCGGAGCGAATCCACTGGAGCGCGCAGTGCCTCATCCATTCCCCGCCTCGGGCCTACGCCCGTCTCCCGAACCTCGCTCCCACCCTCCGCCTCCCTCTCTCTCCCCCTCCGCCCCTCTCTCTCCCCCTCCGCCCCTCTCCTCTCCCCTCTCCGCCTCTCTCTCTCCCCTCCCCCCCCTCCGCCTCTCTTCCCCTCCCTCTCCCCCTCCGCCTCTCTCTCTCCCCCTCCGCCTCTCTCTCTCTCCCCCTCCGCCTCTCTCTCTCCCCCTCCGCCTCTCTCTCTCCTCCGCCTCTCTCTCTCTCCCCTCCGCCTCTCTCTCTCTCCCCCTCCGCCTCTCTCTCTCCCCCTCCGCCTCTCTCTCTCTCCCCCTCCGCCTCTCTCTCTCCCCCTCCGCCTCTCTCTCTCTCCCCCTCCGCCTCTCTCTCTCTCCCCCTCCGCCTCTCTCTCTCTCCCCCTCCGCCTCTCTCTCTCTCCCCCTCCGCCTCTCTCTCTCTCCCCCTCCGCCTCTCTCTCTCTCCCCCTCCGCCTCTCTCTCTCTCCCCCTCCGCCTCTCTCTCTCTCCCCTCCGCCTCTCTCTCTCTCCCCCTCCGCCTCTCTCTCTCTCCCCCTCCGCCTCTCTCTCTCTCCCCCTCCGCCTCTCTCTCTCTCCCCCTCCGCCTCTCTCTCTCTCCCCCTCCGCCTCTCTCTCTCTCCCCCTCCGCCTCTCTCTCTCTCCCCCTCCGCCTCTCTCTCTCTCCCCCTCCGCCTCTCTCTCTCTCCCCCTCCGCCTCTCTCTCTCTCCCCCTCCGCCTCTCTCTCTCTCCCCCTCCGCCTCTCTCTCTCTCCCCCTCCGCCTCTCTCTCTCTCCCCTCCGCCTCTCTCTCTCTCCCCCTCCGCCTCTCTCTCTCTCCCCCTCCGCCTCTCTCTCTCTCCCCCTCCGCCTCTCTCTCTCTCCCCCTCCGCCTCTCTCTCTCTCCCCCTCCGCCTCTCTCTCTCTCCCCCTCCGCCTCTCTCTCTCTCCCCCTCCGCCTCTCTCTCTCTCCCCCTCCGCCTCTCTCTCTCTCCCCCTCCGCCTCTCTCTCTCTCCCCCTCCGCCTCTCTCTCTCTCCCCCTCCGCCTCTCTCTCTCTCCCCCTCCGCCTCTCTCTCTCTCCCCCTCCGCCTCTCTCTCTCTCCCCCTCCGCCTCTCTCTCTCTCCCCCTCCGCCTCTCTCTCTCTCCCCCTCCGCCTCTCTCTCTCTCCCCCTCCGCCTCTCTCTCTCTCCCCCTCCGCCTCTCTCTCTCTCCCCCTCCGCCTCTCTCTCTCTCCCCCTCCGCCTCTCTCTCTCTCCCCCTCCGCCTCTCTCTCTCTCCCCCCTCCGCCTCTCTCTCTCTCCCCCCTCCGCCTCTCTCTCTCTCCCCCCTCCGCCTCTCTCTCTCTCCCCCCTCCGCCTCTCTCTCTCTCCCCCCTCCGCCTCTCTCTCTCTCCCCCCTCCGCCTCTCTCTCTCTCCCCCCTCCGCCTCTCTCTCTCTCCCCCCTCCGCCTCTCTCTCTCTCCCCCCTCCGCCTCTCTCTCTCTCCCCCCTCCGCCTCTCTCTCTCTCCCCCCTCCGCCTCTCTCTCTCTCCCCCCTCCGCCTCTCTCTCTCTCCCCCCTCCGCCTCTCTCTCTCTCCCCCCTCCGCCTCTCTCTCTCTCCCCCCTCCGCCTCTCTCTCTCTCCCCCCTCCGCCTCTCTCTCTCTCCCCCCTCCGCCTCTCTCTCTCTCCCCCCTCCGCCTCTCTCTCTCTCCCCCCTCCGCCTCTCTCTCTCTCCCCCCTCCGCCTCTCTCTCTCTCCCCCCTCCGCCTCTCTCTCTCTCCCCCCTCCGCCTCTCTCTCTCTCCCCCCTCCGCCTCTCTCTCTCTCCCCCCCCTCCGCCTCTCTCTCTCTCCCCCCTCCGCCTCTCTCTCTCTCCCCCCTCCGCCTCTCTCTCTCTCCCCCTCCGCCTCTCTCTCTCTCCCCCCTCCGCCTCTCTCTCTCCCTCTCTCTCTCCCCCCTCCGCCTCTCTCTCTCTCCCCCCTCCGCCTCTCTCTCTCTCCCCCCTCCGCCTCTCTCTCTCTCCCCCCTCCGCCTCTCTCTCTCTCCCCCCTCCGCCTCTCTCTCTCTCCCCCCTCCGCCTCTCTCTCTCTCCCCCCTCCGCCTCTCTCTCTCTCCCCCCCTCCGCCTCTCTCTCTCTCCCCCCTCCGCCTCTCTCTCTCTCCCCCCTCCGCCTCTCTCTCTCTCCCCCCTCCGCCTCTCTCTCTCTCCCCCCTCCGCCTCTCTCTCTCTCCCCCCTCCGCCTCTCTCTCTCTCCCCCCTCCGCCTCTCTCTCTCCCCCCCTCCGCCTCTCTCTCTCTCCCCCCACTCAGCATCATCGCTCCCCTCGCCTCTCTCTCTCTCCCCCCTCCGCCTCTCTCTCTCTCCCCCCTCCGCCTCTCTCTCCTCTCCCCCCCTCCGGCCTCTCTCTCTCTCCCCC
>NW_027593446.1:0-32242 GCF_964213995.1 Mustelus asterias
ATGTTGACATCATTTTGCCCCCTCCCCTTCTCCCAATTTGTTTTTGTGTTCGTCCCATGGAACATTCCGGTTGACGAGGGCCAAGTCGGAAGGTGGGGCTCCCCCTGGGGGACTTGGTGTGAGGGGAAGCTGACTGAGGGAGGGGATGGGGGGGGGGGGGGGGGGAGAGGGGAGAGAGAGCCCAGTGTACCGTCCACCGGGGATATGGTGGAGAGAGAGAGGGAGAGATGGATGTTGTCACCCGTCGAGTTACACTTTCACATTTGGGGCCTAATTTTTTTTTTCCTTTACTGGTTGGATATGTAATCACAGAGACAAGTGTAAAATAAATTTCGCCTAGTTTCATGGTATTTAATTTTTCTGATCACCAGCTCTTGACTGAGGAGAGCAGGACGAGGGGGGGACGGGGACGGAGGAGGGCGGGGGGAGGGGTGAAGGGAGGTCTTTCCTCGTTCCTTAGAAGACCGCGCACTCCCCTCGTCCCGAAGAGGTTGTCCCCTTCTGCCCCGCTACCGGTTACAAATACTCCCGTCAAGCTGCCACCTCCCCGCTGCACAGCCACTTGCATTTATATAGCGCCCGCCCTGTGGTTGACGTGTCCACGAGGCACTTTGTGGGTGTGTCAGATAGAATCTAACCCCCCCCCCCCCACACAGACAGACACACACACACACACACACACACTCCCCCGAGACACATGGAGGGGATGTCCGGCAGAGACGACCAAAAGCTCAGTCACAGAGGTCGGGTTTGAGGAGCGTCTGACAGGAGGAGAGAGAGGGAGGGAGTCAGAGTGAGGCAGAGGAGGGGGGACAGGCATGCAGAGAGAGACACAGACACACGGAGATGGAGAGACACGGGGAGTGTGGGGACACACGGGGACGGGGAGTGGGTGGGGGACGACACACGGGGAGTGGGTGGGGGACGACACACGGGGAGTGGGTGGGGGACGGCACACGGGGAGTGGGTGGGGGACGACACACGGGGAGTGGGTGGGGGACGACACACGGGGAGTGGGTGGGGGACGACACACGGGGAGTGGGTGGGGGACGACACACGGGGAGTGGGTGGGGGACGACACACGGGGAGTGGGTGGGGGACGACACACGGGGACGGGGAGTGGGTGGGGGACAGACACACGGGGACGGGGAGTGGGTGGGGGACAGACACAGATACACACACAGACCGTGCGCCACTCCCTCGGTGCAGTCCTTGTGCGTATTGGCCATATTATGACGCTCAAGCTTCTGGAGTCGGAGTTCGAACCCACCCCTGGCTCGGAGAGTGGGGGGGGGGCGCGGTGCGACCGACTGAGGCGTTACCATAATGATGCTTTTAACCTTTAGCTCGGATTGCCAGGGATATCGATTCGAAAGCTTCTTTCACAGTGATGCACAATTGAATGTGTGTCTGTGTACGTTACGCGTGTCTCCCGCACTCCTCCCCTCCGCACTCCCCCCCCCCCCCCCCCCCCCCTCCCGCACTCCCCCAATCCATTTGCAGCGAAGATCAACACCCTCCGGTCGCCACTACCCCCCCCCTTCGCGGTTTAGACACCAGCCACAGACATCAGCACAATCCAGGTGGGTTTCAAAGCGATGCGGGTGGTAGGGAACTGGATAAGGTCGCCCAGCCTCTGGAATCTTTCCTGCTCCCGTTGTGACCAGTTTGTGGTTGCTGCGTTTTTACATTTCCAGGAGAGAAAAAACTGCTGTCAAAGCTTTGAGCCTCGCCAGGGCTGAGGCGAGAATGTGAAATCTCAAACTGCCAACCCATCGCGTCCCTTTCCCGTTGCGGTACGAATTGTTGAGAGAGATTTTGACATTTGGTGCTCTTGTGTTTGTCCTGATGAGTGCAGGATGAAAAGCTTCGGCAACGTGTGTCTTTCAGGAAGATCTCAACTCCGCTTAACCCTTTGACAACCTCCTACCTGTAGATAAATCTTACAGTGCAAGGAAGGAGGCCATGCGGCCCATCACACCATGCCAGCCCTTTTGAAAGCGTTGTCCAGTTGAGTCGGATTGGGGAGTGCAGCCGAATCCCAGGGATTGAGCCTGGGCCTCCAGTTTGCATCTGGCAGTGGGTCAGCACTGCTGCCTCACAGCGCCAGGGACCCGGGTTCGATACCCGGCTCGGGTCACTGTCTGTGCGGAGTCTGCACGTTCTCCCCGTGTCTGCATGGGTTTCCTCAGGACGCTCTGGTTTCCTCCCACAGTCCAAAGATGTGGGGTGGATTGGTCATGCTAAATTGTCCCTTAGTGTCGGGGGATTAGCAGGGTAAATGTGTGGGTTTACGGGGATGGGGTCTGGGTGGGATTGTGGTTGGTGCAGACGCGATGGGCCGAATGGCCTCCTACACTGTAGAGATTCTATAAACGTTGCTGGGTGTGAAGGGGACTCCACGGTGGTGGAGAGAGAGAGATGCAGTATAATGTGGATAAATGTGAGGTTATCCACTTTGGTAGCGATAATAGGAAGACAGATTATTACTCGAATGGGTGTAAATTGAGAGAGGCGGATACTCAGCGAGACCTTGGAATCCTCGAGCATCAGTCGCTGAAAGTAAGCGCGCAGGTACAGCAGGCAGTAAAGAAGGCAGATGGTATGTTGGCCTTCACAGCGAGAGGATTTGAGTATCGGGATAGGGATGTTTTGCTGCAATTGTACAGGGCGTTGGTGAGGCCACACCTGGAGTATTGTGTGCAGTTTTGGTCTCCTTATCTGAGGAAGGATGTCCTTGCTATAGAGGGAGCGCAGCGAAGGTTTACCAGGCTGATTCCTGGGATGGCAGGTCTGTCATATGAGGAGAGACTAAGAGGCGTCTGGATGGGTACATGGATAGGGTGGCACAGTGGGTTAGCACTGCTGCCTCACAGCATCAGGGACCCGGGTTCGATTCCCGGCCTCGGGCCAGTGTCTGTGCGGAGTTTGCACATTCTCCTCGTGTCTGCGTGGGTTTCCTCCGGGTGCTCCGGTTTCCTCCCACAGTTCAAAGATGTGCGGGCTCGGAGAATTGGCCATGCTAAATTGGCACGGTAATAAAGTGTGCACGGTAGCACAGTGGGTTAGCACTGCTGCTTCACAGCTCCAGCGTCCCGGGTTCGATTCCCGGCTTGGGTCACTGTCTGTGTGGAGTCTGCACATTCTCCTCGTGTCTGCGTGGGTTTCCTCCGGGTGCTCCGGTTTCCTCCCACAGTCCAAAGATGTGCGGGTTAGGTTGATTGGCTGTGCTAAAAATTGCCCTTCGTGTCCTGAGATGCGTAGGTTAGAGGGATTAGTGGGTAAATATGTAGGGATATGGGGGTAGGGCCTGGGTGGGATTGTGGTCGGTGCAGACTCGATGGGCCGAATGGCCTCTTTCTGTACTGTAGGGTTTCTATGATGATTCTAAATTCTCCCTTGGTGTCAGGGGGATTAGGAAGGTAAATATGTGGAGGTACAGAGATAGGGCCTGGATGGGACTGTAGTCGGTGCAAACTATTCATTGGAGTTTAGAAGAGTGAGATGGGATCTCATAGAAACTTATCCTTATCTGAGGAAGGATGTCCTTGCTATAGAGGAAGCGCAGCGAAGGTTTACCAGTCTGATTCCTGGGATGGCAGGTGTGTCACATGAGGAGAGACTAAGTCGGTGAGGATTATATTCACTGGAGTTTAGGAGAGTGAGAGGGGATCTCATAGAAACTTATAAAATTCTAACAGGGTAGATTCAGAAAGAATGTTCCCGATGGTGGGGGGAGTCCAGAACTAGGGGGTCATAGTTTGAGGATAAGGGGTAAACCTTTTAGGACTGAGGTGAGGAGAAATTTCTTCACCCAGAGGGTGGTGAATGTGTGGAATTCACTCCCACAGAAAGTAGTTGAGGCCAAAACGTTGTGTGATTTGGAGAAGGAATTAGATATCGCTCTTGGGGCTGAAGGGATCGAGGGATATGGGGGGAAGCGGGGGAATCAGGATATTGAATTCGATGATCAGCCAGGATCAGAATGGATGGCGGAACAGGTTGGAAGGGCCGAATGGCCTCCTCCTGCTTGTAGTTTCTAGGATAGATCATCCCGTGAGAACTTTGAACTTTTATTTGTCACTGGTAACGCCCTCAGCCAACAAATTGAGCGTTTGAGGTCTCAGGGTGGAGATTTACCCAGAAACGGAGATGATGGAGTCTTCAGTACGGAGAGAGACTGGGAGAAGCTGGGGTCGTTCCCCACGGAGCAGAGAAGGTTCGGGAGGGGGGAGATGGAATCTCGGCATTCCAATTCAGGGGGCGGGGCGTGGGGGATGGATGGAGTAAATGAGGGAGAATGTGTCTCCCCCTGGGCGGGAGGGTGGGTAACCAGAGGGGGACACGGATTGAAGGGAATTGGTAAACAAAGGTGGGGGAAAGAACAAAGAAAATTACAGCACAGGAACAGGCCCTTCGGCCCTCCAAGCCTGCACAGACCATGCTGCCCGACTGAACTAAAACCCCCTACCCTTCCGGGGACCATATCCCTCTATTCCCATCGTATTCATGTATTTGTCAAGACGCCCCTTAAAAGTCACTACCGTATCCGCTTCCACTCCCTCCCCCGGCAACGAGTTCCAGGCACCCACCACCCTCTGTGTAAAAAATCTGCCTCGTATATTTCCTTTAAACCTTGCCCCTCGCACCTTGAACCTGTGCTCCCTAGTAATTGACTCTTCCACCCTGGGAAAAAGCTTCTGACTATCCACTCTGTCCATGCCCCTCATAATCTTGTAGACTTCTATCAGGTCGCCCCTCAACCTCCGTCGTTCCAGTGAGAACAAACCAAGTTTCTCCAACCTCTCCTCAATGCCCTCCATACCTGGGCAACAACCTGGTAAATCTTTTCTGTACCCTCTCCAAAGCCTCCACATCCTTCTGGTAGTGTGGCGACCAGAATTGAACACTATATTCCAAGTGCGGCCTAACCAAGGTTCTATAAAGCTGCAACATGACTTGCCAATTTTTAAACTCAATGCCCCGGCCGATGAAGGCAAGCATGCCGTATGCCTTCTTGACTACCTTCTCCACCTGCGGTGCCACTTTCAGTGACCTGTGTACCTGTACGCCCAGATCCCTCTGCCTATCAATACTCTTCACGGATCTGCCATTTACTGTATATTTCCCATCTGTATTCGACCTTCCAAAATGCATTACCTCACATTTGTCCGGATTAAACTCTCTGCCATCTCAAGGAGACGTGAATTTCTATTTAAACGCAGCGAGTTGTTGTGATCTGGAAGGCACTGCCTGAAAGGACGCAGATTCAATAGGAACTTTCCAATGGGGTGAATTGGATATTTAGTCATAGGGGTTTACAGCATGGAAACAGGCCCTTCTGCCCAACTTGTCCATGCCGCCCTTTTGTTTTTAATCACTAAGTGAGTCCCAATTGCCCGCATTTGGCCCATATCCCTCTATACACATCTTAGCCATGTAACTGTCTAAACGCTTTTTAAAAGACAAAACTGTACCCGCCTCTGCTACTACCTCTGGCAGCTCGTTCCAGACACTCCACCCTCTGTGTGAAAAAATTGTCGCTCTGGACACTTTCCCCTCTCACCTTAAACCTATGCCCTCTAGTTTTAGACTCCCCTACCTTTGGGAACAGATGTTGACTATTTAGCTGATCTATGCCCCTCATTATTTTATAGACCCCTATAAGATCACGGTGGCACAGTGGGTTAGCACTGCTGCCTCACAGCACCAGGGACCCGGGTTCGATTCCCGGCTCGGGTCACTGTCTGTGTGGAGTCTGCACGTTCTCCCCGTGTCTGCGTGGGTTTCCTCCGGGTGCTCCAGTTTCTTCCCACAGTCCAAAAGATGTGCAGGTTAGGTGGATTGGCCAAGCTAAATTGCCCCTTGGTGTCCAAAGATGTGCAGGTTAGGAGGATTTGCCATGCTAAATTGCCCCTTAGTGTCAGGGAGACTAGCTAGGGTAAATGTATTGGGTTGAAGGGACAGGGCCTGGGTGGGATTGTGGTCAGTGCAGACTTGATAGGCCAAATGGCCTCCTTCTGCACTGTAGGATTCTATGATCCCCCTCAGCCTCCTACGCTCCAGGGAAAAAGTCCCAGTCTATCCAGCCTCTCCTTATAACTCAAACCATCAAGTCCCGGTAGCATCTTAGTAAATCTTTCCTGCACTCTTTCTAGTTTAATAATATCCATTCTATGAAGTGAATTTCTGTGAAGGGGGGAAAATATTAGCACCAATATGGGGGAGTGGGGCTCATTGGATGGGTTACTCAAAGGGCTGGCACACGCATGATGGGCCGAGTGGCCTCCTAATGGGCTGCAGCACTCGACGGAGTGTTTTCTTGCTCCTTCCTCCCTAGGCCCTGCTGCGTGACTTTATCCTGGGTCTCGGTTTGCCAGGGTTGTGTGTGTGTGAGGGGTGGGACAAGGGTCCATTCTATTGAAGCAGTCCCCCAACGCAGGGGGAGGCGGCAATTACCATCGGCCTTTTAATTGGAGGGAAATGTCACGTTAACATCGAAACTAGAAGCAGGAGGAGGCCATTCGGCCCTTCTAGACTGCTCTGCCATTCATTATGAATTCACGGCTGATCATCAAATTCACTATCCTGATTTTTCCCCCCCACATCCTTTGATCCCTTTAGCCCCAAGAGCGATATCTAATTTCTTCTTGAAATCACACAATGTTTTGGCCTCAACTACTTTCTGTGGGAGTGAATTCCACACATTCACCACCCTCTGGGTGAAGAAATTTCTCCTCACCTCAGTCCTAAAAGGTTTACCCCTTATCCTCAAACTCTGACCCCTAGTTCTGGACTCCCCCCACCATCGGGAACATTCTTTCTGAATCCACCCTGTTAGAATGTTATAAGTTTCTACGAGATCCCCTCTCACTCTTCTAAACTCCAGTGAATATAATCCTCACCGACTGAGTCTCTCCTCATATGACAGACCTGCCACCCCAGGAATCAGCCTGGTAAACCTTCGCTGGGCTCCCTCTATAGCAAGGGCATCCTTCCTCAGATAAGGAGACCAAAACTGCACACAATACTCCAGGTGTGGCCTCACCAACGCCCTGTACAATTGCAGCAAAACATCCCTATCCTTATACTCGAATCCTCAAACTGGGATTGTTTTCACCGGAATGACGGAGACTGAGGGGAGACCCTGATAAAAGGTCTACAAAATGATGAGAGGCATAGACAGGGTGGATAGTCAGAGGCTTTTCCCCAGGGTGGGAGGGCCAGTTACAAGGGGGGCGCGGGGGGGGGGGGGGGGGGGGCACAGGTTCAAGGTGAGAGGGGGAAAGTTTAAGGGAGATGTGCGGGGCAAGTTTTTCACGCAGAGAGTGGTGGGTGCCTGGAACATGCTGCCAGAGGAGGTGGTGGAAGCGGGCACATTAGCAACACTTAAGAGGCATCTGGATGGGTCCATGAATAGGGTGGCACAGTGGGTTAGCACTGCTGCTGCCTCACAGCTCCAGGGACCCGGGTTCGATTCCCGGCTCGGGTCACTGTCTGTGCGGAGTCTGCACGTTCTCCCCGTGTCTGCGTGGGTTTCCTCCGGGTGCTCCGGTTTCCTCCCATAGTCCAAAGATGTCTGGGTTAGGTGGATTGGCCATGCTAAATTGCCCCTTCGTGCCCAAAGATGTCTGGGTTAGGTGGATTGGCCATGCTAAATTGCCCCTTCGTGCCCAAAGATGTCTGGGTTAGGTGGATTGGCCATGCTAAATTGCCCCTTAGTGTCCAAAGATGTCTGGGTTAGGTCGATTGGCCATGCTAAATTGCCCCTTCGTGCCCAAAGATGTCTGGGTTAGGTGGATTGGCCATGCTAAGTTAACCCTAGTGTCAGGCGGATTAGCAGGGTAAATATGGAGATACAGGGATGGGGCCTGGGTGGGACTGTAGTCGGTGCAAACTATTCATTGGAGTTTAGAAGCGAGGGGATCTCATAGAAATTTATCCTTATCTGAGGAAGGATGTCCTTGCCATAGAGGGAGTGCAGCGAAGGTTTACCAGGCTGATTCCTGGGGTGGCAGGTGTGTCACATGAGGAGAGACTAAGTCGGTGAGGATTATATTCACTGGAGTTTAGAAGAGTGAGAGGGGATCTCATAGAAACTTATAACATTCTAACAGGGTGGATTCAGAAAGAATGTTCCCGATGGTGGGGGGAGTCCAGAACTAGGGGGTCATAGTTTGAGGATAAGGGGTAAACCTTTTAGAACTGAGGTGAGGAGAAATTTCTTCACCCAGAGGGTGGTGAATGTGTGGAATTCACTCCCACAGAAAGTAGTTGAGGCCAAAACGTTGTGTAATTAAGAATCTGAACGGCCTCCTTCTGCACTGGAGGGATTCTATGAATAGGCGGGGGGAATAAGGACCATGTATGGGCAGAAGATTTGTTTTAGTTTAGTTTAGGGCATCATGATCGGTGCAGGCTTGGAGGGCGGAAGGGCCTGTTCTTGCGCTATACTGTTCTTGGTTCTCTCGCTATGAAGGCCAACACACCATTCGTCGTCTTTACTGCCTGCTGTACCTGCGCGCTTGTCTTGACTTGGGGCAGTTGCTGCCAGCAAACTGGACGGAAAATGGCTGACTCACCTCGACAAATGTCGCGTTGACCACTTCAGTCATTTCTCTGGTTCTTCCGTTAGTTCAGATTCCATATTAAATGGGAATGAACCGCCCTACTGATCTTAAATACAGACACACACCAAGGTTCCTCCGAGAGATCTGTCGCAGAGCACTTACACTGGAGCAACGTCGCAGCAAGGATGACAAGAATTCTTGTCGGAGAGTCGGAAAGGTAAGAGATAGGAACCTTTCCCTCAGCAGTGCTGCTCCCCCCTTAGCACAGAGTAAAGCTCCCTCTACACTGTCCCCTCATCAAACACTCCCAGGACAGGTACAGCACGGGGTTAGATACAGAGTAAAGCTCCCTCTACACTGTCCCCCCCATCAAACACTCCCAGGACAGGTACAGCACGGGGTTAGATACAGAGTAAAGCTCCCTCTACACTGTCCCCTCGTCAAACACTCCCAGGACAGGTACAGCACGGGGTTCGATACAGAGTAAAGCTCCCTCTACACTGTCCCCTCATCAAACACTCCCAGGACAGGTACAGCACGGGGTTAGATACAGAGTAAAGCTCCCTCTACACTGTCCCCCATCAAACACTCCCAGGACAGGTACAGCACGGGGTTAGATACAGAGTAAAGCTCCCTCTACACTGTCCCCCCATCAAACACTCCCAGGACAGGTACAGCACGGGGTTAGATACAGAGTAATGCTCCCTCTACAGTGTCCCCCCATCAAACACTCCCAGGACAGGTACAACACGGGGTTAGATACAGGCGGCACGGTAGCACAGTGGTTAGCACTGCTGCTTCACAGCTCCAGGGACCCGGGTTCGATTCCCGGCTCGGGTCACTGTCTGTGCGGAGTCTGCACGTTCTCCCCGTGTCTGTGTGGGTTTCCTCCGGGTGCTCCGGTTTCCTCCCACAGTCGAAAGATGTGCGGTTTAGGTTGATTGGCCGTGCTAAAATTGCCCCTTAGTGTCCTGAGATGTGTAGATTAGAGGGATTAGTGTGTAAAATATGTAGGGGTATGGGGGTAGGGCCTGGGTGGGATTGTGGTCGGTGCAGACTCGATGGACCGAATGGCCTCTTTCTGTCCTGTAGGGTTTCTATGAGATCCTATGAGATACAGAGTAAAGCTCCCTCTACACTGTCCCCATCAAACACTCCCAGGACGGGTACAGCACGGGGTTAGATACAGAGTAAAGCTCCCTCTACACTGTCCCCATCAAACACTCCCAGGACAGGTACAGCACGGGGTTAGATACAGAGTAAAGCTCCCTCTACACTGTCCCCATCAAACACTCCCAGGACAGGTACAGCACGGGGTTAGATACAGAGTAAAGCTCCCTCTACACTGTCCCCATCAAACACTCCCAGGACAGGTACAGCACGGGGTTAGATACAGAGTAAAGCTCCCTCTACACTGTCCCCATCAAACACTCCCAGGACAGGTACAGCACGGGGTTAGATACAGAGTAAAGCTCCCTCGACACTGTCCCCCATCAAACACTTCCAGGACTGGGACAGCACAGGGTTAGATACAGAGTAAAGCTCCCTCGACACTGTCCCCCATCAAACACTCCCAGGACAAGTACAGCACGGGGTTAGATACAGTGTAAAACTCCCTCTACACTGTCCCCCATCAAACACTCCCAGGACAGGAACAGGACAGGGTTAGATACAGAGTAAAGCTCTCTCTACACTGTCCCCCATCAAACACTCCCAGGACAGGAACAGGACAGGGTTAGATACAGAGTAAAGCTCTCTCTACACTGTCCCCCATCAAACACTCCCAGGACAGGAACAGGACAGGGTTAGATACAGAGTAAAGCTCTCTCTGCACTGTCCCCCATCAAACACTCCCAGGACAGGAACAGGACAGGGTTAGATACAGAGTAAAGCTCTCTCTGCACTGTCCCCCATCAAACACTCCCAGGACAGGCACAGCACGGGGTTTGATACAGAGTAAAGCTCCCTCTACACTGTCCCCATCAAACACTCCCAGGACAGGTACAGCACAGGGTTAGATACAGAGTAAAGCTCCCTCTACACTGTCCCCATCAAACACTCCCAGGACAGGTACAGCACGGGGTTAGATACAGAGTAAAGCTCCCTCTACACTGTCCCCCATCAAACACTCCCAGGACAGGTACAGCACGGGGTTAGATACAGAGTAAAGCTCCCTCTACACTGTCCCCCATCAAACACTCCCAGGACAGGTACAGCACGGAGTTAGATACAGAGTAAAGCTCCCTCTACACTGTCCCCCAACAAACACTCCCAGGACAGGTACAGCACGGGGTTAGATACAGAGTAAAGCTCCCTCTCCACTGTCCCCCATCAAACACTCCCAGGACAGGTACAGCACGGGGTTAGATACAGAGTAAAGCTCCCTCTACACTGTCCCCCATCAAACACTCCCAGGACAGGTACAGCACGGGGTTAGATACAGAGTAAAGCTCCCTCTACACTGTCCCCATCAAACACTCCCAGGACAGGTACAGCACGGGGTTAGATACAGAGTAAAGCTCCCTCTACACTGTCCCCATCAAACACTCCCAGGACAGGTACAGCACGGGGTTAGATACAGAGTAAAGCTCCCTCTACACTGTCCCCATCAAACACTCCCAGGACAGGTACAGCACGGGGTTAGATACAGAGTAAAGCTCCCTCTACACTGTCCCCCATCAAACACTTCCAGGACTGGGACAGCACAGGGTTAGATACAGAGTAAAGCTCCCTCGACACTGTCCCCCATCAAACACTCCCAGGACAAGTACAGCACGGGGTTAGATACAGTGTAAAACTCCCTCTACACTGTCCCCCATCAAACACTCCCAGGACAGGAACAGGACAGGGTTAGATACAGAGTAAAGCTCTCTCTACACTGTCCCCCATCAAACACTCCCAGGACAGGAACAGGACAGGGTTAGATACAGAGTAAAGCTCTCTCTACACTGTCCCCCATCAAACACTCCCAGGACAGGAACAGGACAGGGTTAGATACAGAGTAAAGCTCTCTCTGCACTGTCCCCCATCAAACACTCCCAGGACAGGAACAGGACAGGGTTAGATACAGAGTAAAGCTCTCTCTGCACTGTCCCCCATCAAACACTCCCAGGACAGGCACAGCACGGGGTTTGATACAGAGTAAAGCTCCCTCTACACTGTCCCCATCAAACACTCCCAGGACAGGTACAGCACAGGGTTAGATACAGAGTAAAGCTCCCTCTACACTGTCCCCATCAAACACTCCCAGGACAGGTACAGCACGGGGTTAGATACAGAGTAAAGCTCCCTCTACACTGTCCCCCATCAAACACTCCCAGGACAGGTACAGCACGGGGTTAGATACAGAGTAAAGCTCCCTCTACACTGTCCCCCATCAAACACTCCCAGGACAGGTACAGCACGGAGTTAGATACAGAGTAAAGCTCCCTCTACACTGTCCCCCATCAAACACTCCCAGGACAGGTACAGCACGGGGTTAGATACAGAGTAAAGCTCCCTCTCCACTGTCCCCCATCAAACACTCCCAGGACAGGTACAGCACGGGGTTAGATACAGAGTAAAGCTCCCTCTACACTGTCCCCCATCAAACACTCCCAGGACAGGTACAGCACGGGGTTAGATACAGAGTAAAGCTCCCTCTACACTGTCCCCATCAAACACTCCCAGGACAGGTACAGCACGGGGTTAGATACAGTGTAAAACTCCCTCTACACTGTCCCCATCAAACACTTCCAGGACAGTACAGCACGGGGTTAGATACAGAGTAAAGCTCCCTCTACTCTGTCCCCATCAAACACTCCCAGGACAGGTACAGCACGGGGTTAGATACAGAGTAAAGCTCCCTCTACACTGTCCCCATCAAACACTCCCAGGACAGGTACAGCACGGGGTTAGATACAGTGTAAAACTCCCTCTACACTGTCCCCATCAAACACTTCCAGGACAGGTACAGCACAGGGTTAGATACAGAGTAAAGCTCCCTCTACACTGTCCCCATCAAACACTCCCAGGACAGGTACAGCACGGGGTTAGATACAGAGTAAAGCTCCCTCTACACTGTCCCCATCAAACACTCCCAGGACAGGTACAGCACGGGGTTAGATACAGTGTAAAACTCCCTCTACACTGTCCCCATCAAACACTTCCAGGACAGGTACAGCACAGGGTTAGATACAGAGTAAAGCTCCCTCTACGCTGTCCCCATCAAACACTCCCAGGACCGGTACAGCACGGGGTTAGATACAGAGTAAAGCTCCCTCTACACTGTCCCCATCAAACACTCCCATGACCGGTACAGCACGGGGTTAGATACAGAGTAAAGCTCCCTCTACACTGTCCCCATCAAACACTCCCAGGACCGGTACAGCACGGGGTTAGATACAGAGTAAAGCTCCCTCTACACTGTCCCCTCATCAAACACTCCCAGGACAGGTACAGCACGGGGTTAGATACAGAGTAAAGCTCCCTCTACACTGTCCCCCCCATCAAACACTCCCAGGACAGGTACAGCACGGGGTTAGATACAGAGTAAAGCTCCCTCTCCACTGTCCCCTCGTCAAACACTCCCAGGACAGGTACAGCACGGGGTTCGATACAGAGTAAAGCTCCCTCTACACTGTCCCCATCAAACACTCCCAGGACAGGTACAGCACGGGGTTAGATACAGAGTAAAGCTCCCTCTACACTGTCCCCCATCAAACACTCCCAGGACAGGTACAGCACGGGGTTAGATACAGTGTAAAACTCCCTCTACACCAGTGGTTCTCAAACTTTTTTTCACTGGGCCGCACTTTCGGAATAAAAATTTGCTCGTGCCACACCGAATTTTTTATTGATAAGAAATACATTCAAAAACAAAAAACAACTCCTAGCAGTGCTTGATTCATGACATAGAACGCAGCTACTTTATATCATCATGGGACATCCAGAAAGTATAAAACAATGCAGCTTCATAAAAACATGATTCACTCCCAAAATATACTTATAGACGAGCCTCTTACATATGTAACCTGAAGTAAGTATACAAACTCAATGAGAGGTGCGAGCTTGTTTTTGTCGGGTAATCTCATTGATATTAGATCTAATTTGAGACAAACAAACACTCATCTCCTCATCAACACAAAGAAGCCTTTCTCTTTTCTGGTCTTTGATATTTGTCAGAGCTGAAAATCCCTGTCCACAACAATATGTCGTGGAGAACTGTAGAAGAATAGCTAATGCTCTTGAAGAGATGCATGGATACTGTTTCTGGTTGTATATCCAAAAAGAATCCAGTGGCATACTCCCGTGTTTCATTTTCAAGGTGCGATCACTCGAAATGCAGGCCATTTCCTCCTCCTCATCCGATGTCAGACCTGAACAGCTGGAATTCGCAAAGGGGTCTCTAACCCAGTCGAATATTTCTGTCGACAGCGATGGGAAGTAATGATCAATCTTTTCTACCAGTGTTGCAAGATGTTCCTGTCTGAGGCCGTACAATTCATTGCTCGTTTTAAAACTTTTTACCGGTGGGAACATTTTGAGGTTATGTTGCATCGCTCTTCCGAGCCAGAGCTGAAGCTTTTTTTTTGAATGCAGTTAGTTTGTCTGTAGTCGTGAGGATATTGTCATCGCAGCCTTGCATACTGGCATTGAGCACATTCAACCAGGAAAAGATATCGGCCAAATATGCCAGCTTTGCACACCAGTCACTGTCATCCAGTTGGTGGTACAATGGGTTCCCTTCTTGTTCCAAAAATTCTCTTAATTCGTTCTTCAGTTCCAACACCCGATTTAAAACTTTTCCGCGGGACATCCAGCGAACCTCCGAGTGCAGAATTAGGCATTGATGTTTTGATCCCATGTCTTTGCAGAGTTGAGCAAATAACCGCACCTTTAGTGGTTTTGCTTTGATGAAATTCACAATGCGCACAGTCTGATCTCGAACCAACTTCAAATCAGCCACAAGGGTCTTGGTGATTAATGCCTCTCTGTGTAAAAAACAGTGAGTTGATATTACATCTGGATTTTACTGTTTGATGAGTGCCGCCAAGCCTCTCACATTCCCTATCATACATGGCGCTCCATCCGTACAAATTCCAATACAAGAATCCCATGAAATCTCAACTTTTTCCAAATACTCAGACAAGGTTTGGAAAATATCTTGTCCTCTGGTATGTTTTTCAAGTTCCTTGCAAAATGGAAACTGTGTGATTATTTCGTCATTGTGAATGAATCTGATATAGGCAAGCAACTGTGCTTTTCCACTAATGTCGATCGATTCATCAACTTGAATGGCAAATTTAGAATTCTTCATACTTTCGGAAACACGCTTCTCAAGATTAGCTGACATATCAACTATTCTTCTGCGAATTGTATTATCAGACAAAGGAATTTCCATAACTTCTCGCTCAGCATCATCACCAAACACAGTTTTCACAATCAAGCTGCAGGCTGAATCAATGTTTCAGCTATTGTGTGTGGTTTTGTCTGTTGAGCAATCAGTTCGGCCACTTGGTAAGATACAATCTGCATCTTATCTGAGACTGTCATTCGTTTTTCGAAATATGATCGTTGGCATTTCTGCTGTTCCAAAAACCTTTCAAAATATTGAACATCCTTGTTTGCCAGGTTTCCATGTTTTGACAACAGATGTCTTTTCATCTCGCTTGGGACCATATTGGAATTGGAAAGCTTCTCACCACTGATCAAACACACAGGCCGAGGTACGTTTTCACCTCCAGTCCCTGTGAAACCGAGACTCAGATAGCTATCCATATATTGTCGACAAACTTTCTTTTTTGGAGGTCTGCTTGGGCCTGCTACTGGTGTAGAATTAAACAACTTTTCTTCAGCACTCTGTTCGAACGGCGATTCTGGATCACAACGTGGACTCAGATCGTCCTCAGCATCACTTGATGCTCTTGCTCCCACTTTGGAAAAATATCTATCCATGTTTAAATGTTTCTTTGATTGTCCTTGAATCTTCCCGCCACACTTGCCATCCTCTCTCGCCGCGCCAGAGTGGCGCGCCGCACCCTTTGGGAACCACTGCTCTACACTGTCCCCCCCATCAACTACTCCCAGGACAGGTACAGCACGGGGTTAGATACAGAGTAAAGCTCCCTCTGCACTGTCCCCCATCAAACACTCCCAGGACAGGTACAGCACGGGGTTAGATACAGAGTAAAGCTCCCTCTACACTGTCCCCATCAAACACTCCCAGGACAGGTACAGCACGGGGTTAGATACAGAGTAAAGCTCCCTCTACACTGTCCCCATCAAACACTCCCAGGACAGGTACAGCACGGGGTTAGATACAGAGTAAAGCTCCCTCTGCACTGTCCCCCATCAAACACTCCCAGGACAGGTACAGCACGGGGTTAGATACAGAGTAAAGCTCCCTCTACACTGTCCCCATCAAACACTCCCAGGACAGGTACAGCACGGGGTTAGATACAGAGTAAAGCTCCCTCTACACTGTCCCCCATCAAACACTCCCAGGACAGGTACAGCACGGGGTTAGATACAGAGTAAAGCTCCCTCTACACTGTCCCCCATCAACCACTCCCAGGCCAGGGACAGCACGGGGTTAGATACAGAGTAAAGCTCCCTCTACACTGTCCCTCATCAAACACTCCCAGGACAGGTACAGCACGGGGCTAGATACAGAGTAAAGCTCCCTCTATACTGTAGCCATCAAACACTCCCAGGACAGGTACAGCACGGGGTTAGATGCAGAGTAAAGCTCCTTCCACACTGTCCCCCATCAAACACTCCCAGGACAGGTACAGCATGGGGTTAGATATAGAGTAAAGCTCCCTCTACACTGTCCCCCATCAAACACTCCCAGGGCAGGTACAGCATGGGGTTAGACACAGAGTAAAGCTCCCTCTACACTGTCCCTCATCAAACACTCCCAGGACAGGTACAGCACGGGGTTAGATACAGAGTAAAGCTCCCTCTACACTGTCCCCCATCAAACACTCCCAGGGCAGGTACAGCATGGGGTTAGACACAGAGTAAAGCTCCCTCTACACTGTCCCTCATCAAACACTCGCAGGACAGGTACAGCACGGGGTTAGATACAGAGTAAAGCTCCCTCTACACTGTCCCTCATCAAACACTCCCAGGACAGGTACAGCACGGGGCTAGATACAGAGTAAAGCTCCCTCTACACTGTCCCTCATCAAACACTCCCAGGGCAGGTACAGCATGGGGTTAGACACAGAGTAAAGCTCCCTCTACACTGTCCCTCATCAAACACTCCCAGGACAGGTACAGCACGGGGTTAGATGCAGAGTAAAGCTCCTTCCACACTGTCCCCCATCAAACACTCCCAGGACAGGTACAGCATGGGGTTCGATATAGAGTAAAGCTCCCTCTACACTGTCCCCCATCAAACACTCCCAGGGCAGGTACAGCATGGGGTTAGACACAGAGTAAAGCTCCCTCTACACTGTCCCTCATCAAACACTCCCAGGACAGGTACAGCACGGGGTTAGATACAGAGTAAAGCTCCCTCTACACTGTCCCCCATCAAACACTCCCAGGGCAGGTACAGCATGGGGTTAGACACAGAGTAAAGCTCCCTCTACACTGTCCCTCATCAAACACTCCCAGGACAGGTACAGCACGGGGTTAGATACAGAGTAAAGCTCCCTCTACACTGTCCCCCATCAAACACTCCCAGGGCAGGTACAGCATGGGGTTAGACACAGAGTAAAGCTCCCTCTACACTGTCCCTCATCAAACACTCCCAGGACAGGTACAGCACGGGGTTAGATACAGAGTAAAGCTCCCTCTACACTGCCCCTCATCAAACACTCCCAGGACAGGTACAGCACGGGGCTAGATACAGAGTAAAGCTCCCTCTACACTGTCCCCATCAAACACTCCCAGGGCAGGTACAGCATGGGGTTAGACACAGAGTAAAGCTCCCTCTACACTGTCCCTCATCGAACACTCCCAGGACAGGTACAGCACGGGGTTAGATACAGAGTAAAGCTCCCTCTACACTGTCCCCCATCAACCACTCCCAGGCCAGGGACAGCACGGGGTTAGATACAGAGTAAAGCTCCCTCTACACTGTCCCTCATCAAACACTCCCAGGACAGGTACAGCACGGGGCTAGATACAGAGTAAAGCTCCCTCTATACTGTAGCCATCAAACACTCCCAGGACAGGTACAGCACGGGGTTAGATGCAGAGTAAAGCTCCTTCCACACTGTCCCCCATCAAACACTCCCAGGACAGGTACAGCATGGGGTTAGATATAGAGTAAAGCTCCCTCTACACTGTCCCCCATCAAACACTCCCAGGGCAGGTACAGCATGGGGTTAGACACAGAGTAAAGCTCCCTCTACACTGTCCCTCATCAAACACTCCCAGGACAGGTACAGCACGGGGTTAGACACAGAGTAAAGCTCCCTCTACACTGTCTCCCATCAAACACTCCCAGGACAGGTACAGCACGGGGTTAGATACAGAGTAAAGCTCCCTCTACACTGTCCCATGAATCGGTCGAGTGAATGCCCTCTGAACTGCCTCCAACACGTGTTTAGATTTATTTAAACGAGACCAGAATTGTTCACAGCACTTCAGGCGGGCGGCACGGTAGCACAGTGATTAGCACTGCTGCTTCACAGCTCCAGGGTCCCGGGTTCGATTCCCGGCTCGGATCACTGTCTGTGTGGAGTTTGCACATTCTCCTCGTGTCTGCGTGGGTTTCCTCCGGGTGCTCCGGTTTCCTCCCAGTCCAAAGATGTGCGGGTTAGGTTGATTGGCCAGGTTAAAAAAAAAAAATTGTCCCTTCGAGTCCTGGGATGCATAGGTTAGAGGGATTAGTGGGTAAATATGTGGGGGTAGGGACTGGGTGGGATTGTGGTCGGTGCAGACTCGATGGGCCGAATGGCCTCCTTCTGCACTGTAGGGTTTCTATGATTTCTGTGATTCAGATGTGACCTCACCAAGACCCTGTACAAGTATCGCAAAACATCCTGACTTTTACACTCCATTGCCCTCGCAATAAACACCAACATCCCGTTGGTCTTCCGAATCGCTCGCTGTACCTGCCCGTTTCTGTTTAGTGATTTATGTACCCGGACGCCCAGATCCCTCTGTACCCCAGAGTTCTGCAATCTATCTCCATTTCAATAATCTGCTTTTCTAATCATCCTGCCAAATTGGACAGGCTTGAGGTTTAATTCTTCCCACTTGGTCCTTCCCCAAAGATGCCTGTGGCTCATGAGGGGAAAGCGGGAGTCCTCACTTGCCAACCTGCCTCTGCAGTCTCCAGTCTGAGCTGTACCACAACTTGGATTCCGGTAACACCCAGCCACGCTGTCCGCTCCCCAAGGCTTCACGGGAACCTCAATCACATAGAACCTGGACCCCCCCCTGAGACGCATGGGGAGATATTAGGGACAGGCTTCCAAAAGCACAGTCAAGGAGGTCGGTTTTAAGGAGTTCCTTAAAGGAGGGAGAGAGAGAGACAGGGAGGGAGGGAGAGAGAGAGAGAGGGAAGGAGAGAGAGAGAGAGACAGGGAAGGAGAGAGAGAGAGAGAGAGACAGGGAAGGAGAGAGAGAGAGAGAGACAGGGAAGGAGAGAGAGAGAGACAGGGAAGGAGAGAGAGAGAGACAGGAAAGGAGAGAGAGACAGGGAAGGAGAGAGAGAGACAGGGAAGGAGAGAGAGAGAGAGACAGGGAAGGAGAGAGAGAGAGAGACAGGGAAGGAGAGAGAGAGACAGGGAAGGAGATGGAGAGAGAGAAAGGGAAGGAGAGAGAGAGAGAGACAGGGAAGGAGAGAGAGAGAGAGAGACAGGGAAGGAGAGAGAGAGAGAGACAGGGAAGGAGAGAGAGAGACAGGGAAGGAGAGAGAAAAAGAGACAGGGAAGGAGAAAGAGAAAGAGACAGGGAAGGAGAGAGAGAAAGAGAGAGAGACAGGGAAGGAGAGAGAGAGAGAGACAGGGAAGGAGAGAGAGAGAGACAGGGAAGGAGAAGGAGAGAGACAGGGAAGGAGAGAGAGAGAGAGAGACAGGGAAGGAGAGAGAGAGAGAGAGACAGGGAAGAAGGGAGAGAAAGAGACAGGGAAGGAGAGGGAGAGAGACGGAAGGAGAGAGAGAGAGAGACAGGGAAGGAGAGAGAGAGAGACAGGGAAGGAGAGAGAGAGAGAGACAGGGAAGGAGAGAGAGAGACAGGGAAGGAGATGGAGAGAGAGAAAGGGAAGGAGAGAGAGAGAGAGACAGGGAAGGAGAGAGAGAGAGAGAGACAGGGAAGGAGAGAGAGAGACAGGGAAGGAGAGAGAAAAAGAGACAGGGAAGGAGAAAGAGAAAGAGACAGGGAAGGAGAGAGAGAAAGAGAGAGAGACAGGGAAGGAGAGAGAGAGAGACAGGGAAGGAGAGAGAGAGAGACAGGGAAGGAGAAGGAGAGAGACAGGGAAGGAGAGAGAGAGAGAGAGACAGGGAAGGAGAGAGAGAGAGAGAGACAGGGAAGGAGGGAGAGAAAGAGACAGGGAAGGAGAGGGAGAGAGACGGAAGGAGAGAGAGAGAGAGACAGGGAAGGAGAGAGAGAGAGAGAGACAGGGAAGGAGAGAGAGAGAGGGAATGAGACAGGGAAGGAGAGAGAGAAAGAGAGACAGGGAAGGAGAGAGAGAGAGAGACAGGGAAGGAGGGAGAGAGAGACAGGGAAGGAGAGAGAGACAGGGAAGGAGAAGGAGAGAGAGACAGGGAAGGAGAGAGAGAGAGGGAGACAGGGAAGAAGAGAGAGAGAGAGAGACAGGGAAGGAGAGAGAGAGAGGGAAGGAGACAGGGAAGGAGGGAGAGAAAGAGAAGGAGAGAGGGAGAGAGAGAGACAGGGAAGGAGAGAGAGGAAGGGAGAGAGAGAGACAGGGAAGGAAAGAGAAAGAGACAGGGAAGGAGAGAGAGAAAGAGAGAGAGACAGGGAAGGAGAGAGAGAGAGAGACAGGGAAGGAGAGAGAGAGAGGCAGGGAAGGAGAGAGAGAAAGAGAAAGAGACAGGAAGGAGGGAGAGAAAGAGAGAGACAGGGAAGGAGAGCGGGAGAGAGACGGAAGGAGAGAGAAGAGACAGGGAAGGAGAGAGAGAGAGACAGGGAAGGAGAGAGAGAGAGACAGGGAAGGAGAGAGAGAGAGAGAGACAGGGAAGGAGGGAGAGAAAGAGACAGGGAAGGAGAGGGAGAGAGACGGAAGGAGAGAGAGAGAGAGACAGGGAAGGAGAGAGAGAGAGAGAGACAGGGAAGGAGAGAGAGAGAGGGAATGAGACAGGGAAGGAGAGAGAGAAAGAGACAGGGAAGGAGAGAGAGAGAGAGACAGGGAAGGAGGGAGAGAGAGACAGGGAAGGAGAGAGAGACAGGGAAGGAGAAGGAGAGAGAGACAGGGAAGGAGAGAGAGAGAGGGAGACAGGGAAGAGAGAGAGAGAGAGACAGGGAAGGAGAGAGAGAGGGAAGGAGACAGGGAAGGAGGGGAGAGAAAGAGAAGGAGAGAGGGAGAGAGAGAGACAGGGAAGGAGAGAGACGGAAGGAGAGAGAGAGAGACAGGGAAGGAAAGAGAAAGAGACAGGGAAGGAGAGAGAGAAAGAGAGAGACAGGGAAGGAGAGAGAGAGAGAGACAGGGAAGGAGAGAGAGGCAGGGAAGGAGAGAGAGGAAAAGAAGGGAAGGAGGGAGAGAAGAGAGAGAGACAGGAAGGAGAGCGGGAGAGAGACGGAAGGAGAGAGAGAGAGACAGGGAAGGAGAGAGAGAGAGACAGGGAAGGAGAGAGAGAGAGACAGGGAAGGAGAGAGAGAGAGACAGGGAAGGGAGAGAGAGAAAGAGAAAGAGACAGGGAAGGAGAGAGAGAAAGAAAAAGAGACAGGGAAGGAGAGAGGGAGAGAGACAGGGAAGGAGAGAGGGAGAGAGACGGAAGGAGAGAGGGAGAGAGAGAGACAGGGAAGGAGAGAGAGAAAGAGAAAGAGACAGGGAAGGAGAGAGAGAAAGAGAAAGAGACAGGGAAGGAGAGAGAGACAGGGAAGGAGAGAGGGAGAGAGATGGAGGGAGAGAGAGACAGGAAGGAGAGAGAGAGAGAGACAGGAAGGAGAGAGGGAATGAGAGACAGGGAAGGAGAGAGGGAGAGACGTAAGAACATAAGAAATAGGAGCAGGAGTAGGCCATCTAGCCCCTCGAGCCTGCCCCGCCATTCAATAAGATCATGGCTGATCTGAAGTGGATCAGTTCCACTTACCCGCCTGATCCCTATAACCCCTAATTCCCTTACCGATCAGGAATCCATCTATCCGTGATTTAAACATATTCAACGAGGTAGCCTCCACCACTTCAGTGGGCAGAGAATTCCAGAGATTCACCACCCTCTGAGAGAAGAAGTTCCTCCTCAACACTGTCCTAAACCGACCCCCCTTTATTTTGAGGCTGTGCCCTCTAGTTCTAGCTTCCTTTCGAAGTGGAAAGAATCTCTCCATCTCTACCCTATCCAGCCCCTTCATTATCTTATAGGTCTCTATAAGATCCCCCCTCAGCCTTCTAAATTCCAATGAGTACAAATCCAATCTGCTCAGTCTCTCCTCATAATCAACACCCCTCATCTCTGGTATCAACCTGGTGAACCTTCTCTGCACTCCCTCCAAGGCCAATATATCCTTCCGCAAATAAGGGGACCAATACTGCACACAGTATTCCAGCTGCGGCCTCACCAATGCCCTGTACAGATGCAGCAAGACATCTCTGCTTTTGTATTCTATCCCCCTTGCAATATAGGCCAACATCCCATTTGCCTTCTTGATCACCTGTTGCACCTGCAGACTGGGTTTTTGCGTCTCATGCACAAGGACCCCCAGGTCCCTCTGCACAGCAGCATGTTGCAATTTCTTTCCATTTGGATAATAATCCAATTTGCTATTATTTCCTCCAAAGTGAATAACCTCGCATTTGTTAACGTTATACTCCATCTGCCAGATCCTCGCCCACTCACTCAGCCTGTCCAAATCTCTCTGCAGACCTTCTACACCCTCCACACGATTCACTTTTCCACTTATCTTTGGGGAAGGAGAGAGAGAGAGAGAGACAGGGAAGGAAAGAGAGAGAGAGAGAGACAGGGAAGGAGAGAGAGAGAGAGAGACATGGAAGGGAAGGAGAGAGAGAGACAGGGAAGGAGAGAGAGAGAGAGACAGGGAAGGAGAGAGAGAGAGACAGGGAAGGAGAGAGAGAGAGAGAGAGAGAGACAGGGAAGGAAAGAGAGAGAGACACACACACAGAAGGAAAGAGAGAGAGAGAGAGGAGGGAGAGGGAGAGAGTGGGTGGCATAGGGAGGGAGAGAGAGAGAGGGGGGGCCAAAGGAGAGAGAGGGGGGCAGAGAGAGAGAGAGGGGGGCAGAGAGAGAGAGGGGGGGCAGAGAGAGAGGGGGGGTGCAGAGAGAGAGGGGGGGACAGAGAGAGAGAGAGAGAGAGAGAGAGGGGGCAGAGAGAGAGAGAGAGAGGGGGCAGAGAGAGAGGGGGCAGAGAGAGAGAGGGGGGCAGAGAGAGAGGGGCAGAGAGAGAGAGAGAGGGGGGCAGAGGGAGAGAGAGAGAGTGGGTGGCAGAGGGAGGGAGAGAGGGGCAGAGGGAGAGAGAGAGAGAGGGGGCAGAAGGAGAGAGAGAGGGGGGCAGGAGAGAGAGAGGGGGGCAGAAGGAGAGAGAGAGGGGGCAGAGGGAGAGAGAGAGAGAGGGGCAGAGGGAGGGAGAGAGGGGCAGAGGGAGAGAGAGAGAGGGGGCAGAGGGAGAGAGAGGGGGGCAGAGGGAGAGAGAGAGGGGGCAGAGGGAGAGAGAGGGGGGCAGAAGGAGAGAGAGAGGGGGGCAGAGAGAGAGAGTGGCTGGCAGAGGGAGGGAGGGAGAGAAAGGGGCAGAAGGAGAGAGAGAGGGGGGCTGAAGGAGAGAGAGGGGGCAGAGGGAGAGAGAGAGAGAGGGGGGCATGTGGTGAACCACTGTAACACTGTCTGTATATGTGATACGCCTGGACACGCCCCTGCTGCCTCAATCCGGGGCTCCGCCCCCCTCGGGGTATAAAGGTGGCTGCTCTCCGCCCCTTTTGCCTCAGTTCGGGTTACCCATCGGTTTGGGAGTGCTTCGGTTCTTGTTAATAAAACCCAGTTGTTCCGCAACCTCTAGTCTTTGCGTGAATCAATGGTGCATCAATTTTATTAACAAAATTTATGAAATGGAGCAACTCCTGAAACCTGACAAATTGGATTTGGATCCGCAGGCAGTTGGGGCCTCAAACTCTTTCGATCACTGGCTGCGCGGCTTCGAGACCTTCATCGCCTCCTCCTCCTCCACAACAGACATCGACAAACTGCACATGCTCCGCGCCCGCGTCAGCGCTCACGTCTTCGCGCTGATCCGAGACGCAGAAACTTACCAGGAGGCAATCGATCTCCTCAAGAGCCAGTACAACCGGCAACCGAACGAGGTCTACGCCAGACACCTGCTGGCCACTCGCAGACAGCAGCCGGGGGAATCGACTGGGCAATTCCTGCGCAGACTGCGTGCACTCGGCAGAGCCTGCAACTGCAAGGCCGTTTCAGCCGCCCAGAACGCCGACGACCTGATCAGAGGTGCCTTTGTCGCGGGCGTCAGGTCGACCGATATCCGGCAGCGCCTGCTGGAACAAGGTGGGCTGGACCTGAAGAAAACTGTGGAGCTTGCCGGCTCGCTGGAGGTGGCTTTCCGGAACCTCGAGGCCTACACCCCCGACCACGAGGGCGCACCGTGGACACCGCGACCGCAGCCATCGCTGTACCCGGGAGGGCCGCAAACCTACGCCACACCCCGTCCCGAAGCCGAACTGACCACTGCGGCAGTCCCCGGAGGCCCGAGGTGCTGCTTCTGCGGCCTGGGGAAGCACCCACGACGACGCTGCCCGGCGAAAGACGCGATCTGCTCTGGCTGTGGTAAGAAGGGTCATGACCTGAAAGTTTGCAGGGCAAAATCGGCCCCCAGGCCCAACAGCGCCGCGTGCGATCCGAGGGAGGGACTGCCTTCGACACCATCGGCTGCGTGCGATCCGCGGGTGCCGCCGTTTTGGACACCAGCGGCCGCGTGCGACCCACGGAGGCCGCCATCTTGGACACCATCAGCCATGTGCGACCCACGGGAGCCGCCATCTTGGGTGACGTCAGCCGACTCACGGGAGCCGCCATCTTGGGTGACGTCAGCCGAGTCACGGGGGCCGCCATTTTGGGAACCGTCCACCGCATCGCCGAACCCGACAGTGGCCTCGGTCGCGATGGACCAGTCCAGGCCTCACCAGCTCGCCTGGTCAATGCTGGACATCAAGGTAAACGGCCACACTGCTAACTGCTTATTTGACAGTGGGAGTACGGAGAGTTTCATCCATCCTAACACGGTGAGTCGCTACGCACTGCCAGTACTGCCAATGCAGCAATCAATCTCCATGGCTTCGACGTCCCGGTCGGTGAATGTCCTCGGGTACTGTGTAGTGGATCTGACCGTACGGGGCACGGTGTACGAGAAGTGCAGGCTCCTCGTGCTGCCACAGCTCTGCGCTGCCGTACTACTGGGGCTAGATTCCATGTGTCACCTTGGGAGCGTCACCATGGTGTATAATCGGCCTTTTCCCCCAATCTCCGTCCAAAATCCACAGCTAACAGACCAGCCACCGCGCACCACCTGTGGTCTCTCGATTCTTAAAGTCGCCCCTCCCTCGCTCTTTGAACACCTCACCCCCGACTGCAAGCCCATTGCCACCAAAAGTAGACGGTACAGCGCTGGAGATAGAGCGTTCATCAAGTCCGAGGTGCGACGCCTCCTGGGGGAGGGGATCATTGAGGTCAGTACCAGTCCCTGGAAAGCCCAAGTGGTGGTTGTTAAGACTGGGGAGAAACTTCGCATGGTCATCGACTACAGTCAGACCATCAACCGCTACACGCAGCTGGACGCGTACCCCCTTCCCCGCATCTCTGACATGGTCAATCAGATTGCACAATATCGGGTGTTCTCCACCATTGATTTGAAGTCTGCATACCACCAGCTCCCTATCCGCCCGGAAGACCGCCAATACACTGCCTTCGAGGCGGATGGCCGCCTCTATCACTTCCTGAGGGTCCCCTTCGGCGTCACCAACGGGGTCTCGGTTTTCCAGCGTGAGATGGACTGAATGGTAGACCAGAACGGGCTGCGGGCCACCTTCCCGTACCTGGATAACGTCACCATCTGCGGCCATGATCAGCAGGACCACGACGCCAACCTCCACAAATTCCTCCACACACGCGGCATTCCTCAACCTGACCTATAATAAGGAGAAGTGCGTATTCCGCACGCGCCGCCTCGCCTTCCTTGGTTGTGTTGTGGAGAACGGGGTCATCGGTCCCGATCCCGACCGCATGCGTCCCCTCCTGGAACTTCCCCTCCCCACCAGCCTCAAAGCGCTGAGGAGATGCCTGGGCTTCTTCTCATACTACGCCCAGTGGGTTCCCAATTATGCGGACAAAGCCCGTCCGCTCATCAAATCCACCTCTTTTCCCCTGGCGGCGGAGGCTCGGCTGGCCTTTGACCGCATCAAAGTGGATATCGCGAAGGCCACGATGCACGTTGTAGACGAATCCACCCCATTCCCAGTGGAGAGCGATGCATCTGACTTCGCCCTAGCCGCCACTCTTAACCAGGCGGGCAGACCCGTGGCCTTCTTCTCACGAACCCTCCAGGGCCCTGAAATTCGACACTCCTCTGTCGAAAAAGAAGCACAAGCCATCGTGGAGGCTGTGCGGCACTGGCGCCACTACTTAGCTGGCAAACGGTTCACCCTGCTCACGGACCAACGGTCCGTTGCCTTTATGTTCAGTAACGCACAGCGGGGCAAAATCAAGAACGATAAGATTTTGAGGTGGAGGATCGAGCTCTCCATCTACAATTACGACATTTTATACCGGCCTGGGAAGCTCAATGAGCCCCCAGACGCCCTGTCCCAGGGGACCTGTGCCAGCGCGAACCTAGATCGGTCACAGACTCTCCACGACAACCTCTGCCACCCGGGGGTGACCAGGTTCTTCCATTTCATCAAGGCCCGGAACCTGCCCTATTCCATCGAGGAAGTCAGGTCTATAACCAGACACTGCCAGGTCTGCGCAGAGTGCAAGCCGCACTTCTACCGGCCGGACAGAGCGCACCTCATCAAAGCCACCCGCCCTTTCGAACGCCTGAGCGTTGACTTCAAAGGCCCCCTCCCCTCCTCTGACCGCAACATATACTTCCTCAACGTCATTGACGAGTATTCGCGGTTCCCCTTCGCTATTCCCTGCCTGGATATGACCTCGGCCACGGTCGTCAGGGCCCTGCACAGCCTCTTCAGCCTGTTCGGGTTCCCCAGCTATATCCATAGCGACCGGGGATCCTCCTTTGTGAGTGATGAGCTGCGTCAGTACCTGCTCTCCAAAGGTATAGCCTCGAGTACGACCACCAGCTACAACCCCAGGGGGAACGGACAGGTAGAGAGGGAGAATGCGACAGTCTGGAAGGCCGTTTTATTAGCTCTCCGGTCTAAGGGTCTTCCAGTCTCCCGCTGGCAAGAGGTCCTCCCTGATGCGCTACACTCGATTAGGTCACTACTGTGCACGGCTACCAACGCCACCCCTCATGAACGAATGTTTGTTTTCCCCAGGAAGTCCTCCTCGGGGACCTCACTACCGTCGTGGCTGACGTCCCCAGGCCCTGTCCTGCTCCGGAAGCACGTGAGGACCCATAAGTCGGACCCCCTGGTCGAAACGGTCCGGCTCCTCCACGCCAACCCCCAATACGCCTATGTGGTGTACCCCGACGGGCGGGAGGACACGGTCTCCATTCGCGATCTGGCCCCCGCAGGTACTACGTCCCACGGGCCCCTCACCCCCAGCTCCCAATGTTGTCCATGATGCACCAGAGTCGCAGCACGCTCATCTAGCCCCCGTGTACGGCACGCCTGAGCCCCAGGAGCAGCCTCCACACGCCCGGCAGTCTGAAGGCGCTCTGGACGGCTTCACCGGGTATGGACTGGCGTCTGACCCATCACCGCGGCCTCCTGAACCGGCACCACGGCCGACACTGCGGCGGTCGCAGCGGCAGATCAAACCCCCGGAGAGACTGAACTTGTAACTCTGTGACTGTCGTTCCACCACCTCGCCCCCGCCGAACTCTTTTAAACAGGGGGTGAATGTGGTGAACCGCTGTAACACTGTCTGTATATGGGATACGCCTGGACACGCCCCTGCTGCCTCAATCCGGGGCTCCGCCCCCCTCAGGGTATAAAGGTGGCTGCTCTCCGCCCCTTTTGCCTCAGTTCGGGTTAGCTATCGGTTTGGGAGTGCTTCTGTTCTTGTTAATAAAACCCTGTTGTTTCGCAACCTCTAGCCTTTGCGTGAATCAATGGTGCATCAGGGCAGAGGGAGAGAGAGAGAGGGGGTGGCAGAGGGAGAGAGAGAGAGAGGGGGTGCAGAGGGAGAGAGAGACGGGGGGGAGAGAGAGGGGGGGGACAGAGGGAGAGAGAGAGAGGGGGCAGAAGGAGAGAGAGGGGGTGGCAGAGAGGGGGAGAGAGAGAGGGGGCGCAGCGGGAGAGAGAGATGGGACGCAGAGGGAGAGGGGGGGCAGAGGGAGAGAGAGAGAGAGAGAGAGAGGGGCAGAAGGAGAGAGAAAGGGGGCAGAGGGAGAGAGAGAGAGGGGGTGGCAGAGGGCGAGAGAGAGAGAGAGGGGGTGGCAGAGGGAGAGAGAGAGAGAGGGGGTGGCAGAGGGAGAGAGAGAGAGAGGGGGTGGCAGAGGGAGAGAGAGAGAGAGGGGGTGGCAGAGGGAGAGAGAGAGAGAGGGGGTGGCAGAGGGAGAGAGAGACAGGGGGCAGAGGGGGAGAGAGAGAGAGGGACAGAGGGAGAGAGAGAGAGAGGGGGCAGAAGGAGAGAGAAAGGGGGCAGAGGGAAAGAGAGAGAGAGGGGGTGGCAGAGGGAGAGAGAGAGAGGGGGCGCAGAGGGAGAGAGAGACGGGGCAGAGGGGGAGAGAGAGAGGGGGCGCAGAGGGAGAGGGGGGACAGAGGGAGAGAGAGAGAGGGGGCAGGAGAAAGGGGGCAGAGGGAGAGAGAGAGAGGGGGGACGCAGATGGAGAGAGAGACAGGGGGCAGAGGGGGAGAGAGAGAGGGGGTGCAGAGGGAGAGGGGGGACAGAGGGAGAGAGAAAGGGGGCAGAGGGAGAGAGAGAGGGGGTGGCAGAAGGAGAGAGAGAGAGAGAGGGGGCGCAGAGGGAGTGAGAGACAGGGGGCAGAGGAAGGGGGGCAGAGGGAGAGAGAGAGAGGGGGGCAGAGGCAGAGAGAGACGGGGCAGAGGGAGGAGGGGGCAGAGGGAGAGAGAGAGGGGGCGCAGAGGGAGAGAGAGAGGGTGAGCAGAAGGAGAGAGAGAGAGAGAGAGGGCGCAGAGGGAGAGAGAGGGAGGCAGAGAGAGAGGGGGGGGCAGAGACACGGGGCAGGGGACAGACAGAAGCAATGGGGCAAGGGGACATGATAGGAATAAACAGGAAACTTGCATTGCACTGGCGCCTATCACATTCCAAGGACATCCCAAAACATGTCACAACCAATGGAGCTCTTTGTCTGATGTTTGCCCACTATTGGAACGGAGGGAAGGCCCATTTGGCACAGCAAGATCCCACAAGCAGCAATGTGATACTGACCCAGACCACCTCTCCAGCCAGTGACGTTATGGTGCAGAGACACAGGGTTGGATTAGTTCCTCCGGGGAGAACTTCCCTCCCCAAATTCCACCCACTCTATTTCCAGTAATCTCCCACAGTGCGGCGCTCCCTCAGCACCGACCCTCCCACAGTGCGGCGCTCCCTCAGCACTGACTCTCCCACAGTGCGGCGCTCCCTCAGCACTGACCCTCCCACAGCGCGGCGCTCCCTCAGCACTGACCCTCCCACAGCGCGGCGCTCCCTCAGCACTGACCCTCCCACAGTGCGGCGCTCCCTCAGCACTGACCCTCCCACAGTGCGGCGCTCCCTCAGCACTGACCCTCCCACAGCGCGGCGCTCCCTCAGCACTGACCCTCCCACAGCGCGGCGCTCCCTCAGCACTGACCCTCCCACAGTGCGGCGCTCCCTCAGCACTGACCCTCCCACAGTGCGGCGCTCCCTCAGCACTGACCCTCCCACAGTGCGGCGCTCCCTCAGCACTGACCCTCACACAGCGCGGCGCTCCCTCAGCACTGACCCTCACACAGTGTAGCGCTCCCTCAGCACTGACCCTCACACAGTGCGGCGCTCCCTCAGCACTGACCCTCCCACAGTGCGGCGCTCCCTCAGCACTGACCCTCCCACAGTGCGAGGGGGGGGGGGAGAGTTGGGGAGGGGGGGGAGAGGGGGGATGGGGAGGGAGGGGGGAGAGGAGAGAGAGGGAGGGGAGAGGGGGGGAGAGAGGGGGGGAGGGAGGTGGGAGCGGGGGAGGGGAGAAGAGGGGGGGGGGAGAGGTGGGGAGGGGGGGAGAGGGGAATGGGGGGAGAGGGGGGAGGGGGGAGAGAGAGGGAGGGAGGGGAGAGGGGGGGAGAGAGGAGGGGAGAGAGGGGGGAGAGGAGAGGGAGGGGGGTAGAGAGGAGGGAGAGGAGAGGGGGGAGAGGAGAGGGAGGGGGGGAAAGGGGGGGAGAGAGGGGGAGAGGAGAGGGGGGAGAGATGGGGAGAGGAGAGGGGGGGAGAGATGGGGGAGGAGAGGGAGGGAGGGGAGAGGGAAGGAGGGGAGAGGGGGGAGAGAGGGGGGTGCGGAGAGGGGGGAGAGAGGGGGAGAGGGGGGGAGAGGGGGGGAGAGGGGGCCAGTCAGACAGGGAAAGGGGGGGGGAGAGGGAGGGGTGGGAGAGTGGAGGGGAGAGGGAGGGGTGGGAGAGTGGGGGGGGAGCGGGGGGAGACAGGGGGGGTGAGAGGAGGGGGGAGATGTTTGTGAACACAACTCCCATTCACCTGACGAAGGAGCAGCGCTCCGAAAGCTAGTGGCTTTTGCTACCAAATAAACCTGTTGGACTTTAACCTGGTGTTCGACCTCTTACTGTGGGCAGTAACTCAGATTGGACACAAGATGGCAGAGGTAGTACACGGACAACATCTCAGTGCATTCATCGACTCAGTGTCAAGTTCAGTGTCGGGGCCCGTTACTGTGTCGGTTGTGTGACTGCAGTAATAATCAGACAGGCTGCAAGTTCGATTCCCACACCGGCCTTTCAGAACTTCAATCTACTTTCAGCAAAGATTCAACGGGCCAGGGGCAATTTTCTCCAGAAATGAGTTTGATTTGATTTATTATTGTCACATGCATTGGGATACAGGGGCAAAGATACATTATGGTTTCCTCCCACACTCTGAAAGATGTGCAGGTTAGGAGGATTGGCCATGCTAAATTGCCCCTTAGTGTCCAAAGATGTGCAGGTGAGGTGGATTGGCCATGCTAAATTGCCCCTTAGTGTCCAAAGATGTGCAGGTTAGGGGGATTGGCCATGCTAAATTGCCCCTTAGTATCCAAAGATGTGTAGGTTAGGTGGATTGGCCATGCTAAATTGCCCCTTAGTGTCCAAAGATGTGCAGGTTAGGTGGATTGGCCATGCTAAATTGCCCCTTAGTGTCCAAAGATGTGCAGGTTAGGGGGATTGGCCATGCTAAATTGCCCCTTAGTATCCAAAGATGTGTAGGTTAGGTGGATTGGCCATGCTAAATTGCCCCTTAGTGTCCAAAGATGTGCAGGTTAGGTGGATTGGCCATGCTAAATTGCCCCTTAGTATCCAAAGATGTGCAGGTTAGGGGATTGGCCATGCTAAATTGCCCCTTAGTATCCAAAGATGTGTAGGTTAGGTGGATTGGCCATGCTAAATTGCCCCTTAGTGTCCAAAGATGTGCAGGTTAGGTGGATTGGCCATGCTAAATTGCCCCTTAGTGTCCAAAGATGTGCAGGTTAGGTGGATTGGCCATGCTAAATTGCCCCTTAGTGTCCAAAGATGTGTAGGTTAGGTGGATTGGCCATGCTAAATTGCCCCTTAGTGTCCAAAGATGTGCAGGTTAGGTGGATTGGCCATGCTAAATTGCCCCTTAGTGTCCAAAGATGTGCAGGTTAGGTGGATTGGCCATGCTAAATTGTCCCTTAGTGTCCAAAGATGTGTAGGTTAGGTGGATTGGCCATGCTAAATTGTCCCTTAGAGTCCAAAGATGTGTAGGTTAGGTGGATTGGCCATGCTAAATTGTCCCTTAGTGTCCAAAGATGTGTAGGTTAGGGGGATTGGCCATGCTAAATTGCCCCTTAGTGTCCAAAGATGTGTAGGTTAGGTGGATTGGCCGTGCTAAATTGCCCCTTAGTGTCCAAAGATGTGTAGGTTAGGTGGATTGGCCGTGCTAAATTGCCCCTTAGTATCCAAAGATGTGTAGGTTAGGTGGATTGGCCATGCTAAATTGCCCCTTTGTGTCCAAAGATGTGTAGGTTAGGTGGATTGGCCGTGCTAAATTGCCCCTTAGTATCCAAAGATGTGTAGGTTAGGTGGATTGGCCACGCTAAATTGCCCCTTAGTGTCCAAAGATGTGTAGGTTCGGGTGATTAGTGGGGTAAATATGTGGGGTTACAGGGATGGGGCCTGTGTAAGATGCGGTGTGTCGGAGAGTCGGTGCTAGTACGATGGGCAGAATGGCTTCCTTCTGGACTGTAGCGATTCCAAGACG
>NW_027593447.1:0-32216 GCF_964213995.1 Mustelus asterias
CACTAATGTCCTTTCGGCAAGGAAATCTGTTATCATTCCCTGGTCTGGCCTCCATGGGACTCATGATGTGGAGATGCCGGCGTTGGACTGGGGTAAACACAGTAAGAAGTTTAACAACACCAGGTTAAAGTCCAACAGGTTTATTTGGTAGCAAAAGCCACACAAGCTTTCGGAGCTGCAAGCCCCTTCTTCAGGTGAGTGGGAATTCTGTTCACAAACAGAGCTTATAAAGACACAGACTCAATTTACATGAATAATGGTTGGAATGCGAATACTTCCTGTTGGGGAGCACTTCAGCGGTCACGGGCATTCGGCCTCTGATATTCGGGTAAGTGTTCTCCAAGGCGGCCTTCGCGACACACGACAGCGCAGAGTCGCTGAGCAGAAACTGATAGCCAAGTTCCGCACACACGAGGACGGCCTCAACCGGGACATTGGGTTCATGTCACACTATTTGTAACCCCCACAGAGTTTCACTGGCTGTCTTGTCTGGAGACAATACACATCTTTTTAGCCTGTCTTGATGCTCTCTCCACTCACATTGTTTTGTTTCTTAAAAACTTGATTAGTTGGAAGTATTCGCATTCCAACCATTATTCATGTAAATTGAGTTTGTGTCTTTATAAGCTCTGTTTGTGAACAGAATTCCCACTCACCTGAAGAAGGGGCTTGCAGCTCCGAAAGCTTGTGTGGCTTTTGCTACCAAATAAACCTGTTGGACTTTAACCTGGTGTTGTTAAACTTCTTACTGTGTTTACCCCAGTCCAACGCCGGCATCTCCACATCTTGGTCACAGAAGACAGAGGGTGGTAGTGGAAGGGTCTTTTTCTGGCTGGAGGCCTGTGACTAGTGGCGTTCCGCAGGGCTCTGTATTGGGACCTCTGCTGTTTGTGATTTATATAAACGATCTGGAAGAAGGTGCAACTGGGGTGATCAGTAGGTTTGCGGACGACACGAAAATGGCTGGACTTGCAGATAGTGAGGAACATTGTCAGAGGCTACAGAAGGATATAGATAGGCTGGAAATTTGGGCAAAGAAATGGCAGATGGAGTTCAATCCTGATAAATGCGAAGTGATGCATTTTGGTAGAACTAACGTAGGGGGGAGCTATACGATAAATGGCAGAACCATAACGGGTGTAGATACGCAGAGGGACCTGGGTGTGCAAGTCCACAGATCCTGGAAGGTGACGTCACAGGTGGAGAAGGTGGTGAAGAAGGCATATGGCATGCTTGCCTTTATAGGACGGGGCATAGAGTATAAAAGCTGGGGTCTGATGTTGCAGTTGTATAGAACGTTGGTTCGGCTGCATCTGGAATACTGCGTCCAGTTCTGGTCGCCACACTACCAGAAGGACGTGGAGGCTTTAGAGAGAGTACAGAGGAGGTTTACCAGGATGTTGCCTGGTATGGAGGGGCTTAGTTATGAGGGGAGATTGGGTAAACTGGGATTGTTCTCCCTGGAAAGACGGAGGATGAGGGGAGACTTAATAGAGGTGTATAAAATTATGAAAGGCATAGATAGGGTGAACGGTGGGAAGCTTTTCCCCAGGTCGGTGGTGACGTTCACGAGGGGTCATAGGTTCAAGGTGAAGGGGGGGGAGGTTTAACACGGATATCAGAAGGACGTATTTTACACAGAGGGTGGTGGGGGCCTGGAATGCGCTGTCGGGCAAGGTGGTGGAGGTGGACACACTGGGAACGTTTAAGACTTATCGAGATAGCCACATGAACGGAGTGGGAATGGAGGGATACAAAAGAATGGTCTAGTTTGGACCAGGGAGCGGCGCGGGCTTGGAGGGCCGAAGGGCCTGTTCCTGGGCTGTTTTGTTCTTTATGTAGCTCTTGGGGCTAAAGGGAAGGCCGGGGGGGGGGGGGGGGAAATCAGGATATTGAATTCTATGATCAGCCATGATCAAAATGAATGGCGAAGCAGGCTCAAAAGGGCCTCCTCCTGCTTCTAGTTTCCATTGAACAGGAAGCAAGCAGTTGTAACACAGCAACTTTATTCACAAATTCTACAGTACATAATCTCAGAACCCGCAACTAAAACCAGAGACAGAGAGAGAGAGACAGACAGACAGACAGACAGAGAGAGAGAGACACAGACATACAGAGAGAGAGAGACAGACACACAGAGAGAGAGAGACAGACAGAGAAACAGACAGAGAGAGAGAGAGCAACAAGAGAAAGAGAGAGAGAGACAGAAAGCGAGAGAGAGAGAGAGAGAGAGACAAGACAGGGTTAGCAAGGCAGTGTTTGCATTTCCCATTTTCGACCGTCTCCCATATTTATTCAGAGGCAGTCAACGAGAGGCTCCCATATTAACAAGGAGAGTTTAAAAATAAGCTCGAGTAAGTAGGGCCAGTGGCTGTTCCGGGACGGGGGGGTAAAATGAGCGGGGGAGGGGGGTAAGAAAAAGCAGTAGGGGAAACAGGACCCCAGCCCTGCGACGGGGGGTGCGGGAAGAGGAGAAAGAGGGGCGCGAGAGTAGCCTGGACCCTCACTGATGCATTGAAGGGAGGGTGAGGAGGGTCGGGTCGGGTGCCCGGATGGCAGTGCAGAGACCGTGTGGGACTTAGTGTCATGTAAGCTCTCCGAGACTGGGGTGGCGACGGAGAGATTAGGGTTCCAGGGGAGCGGGTGATGGCGGATTCTGATCTCGGAGGGGGCAGCAGGAGGTCAGTCTCGGCTTCCGGCCACCGCCGCGGCCTTCGTGGTGGGGGCCCCACGCTCCGTCAGGGGGGGCACAGCATCACCTCGCCCCTCAGTAGGTGGTAGCTGTTCTCCTTGTCCTGGCAGAAGGGGCGGCTCCTGGCCACCTTCAGCACCTTCCGGGGCTCGGGCTCGCACAGCCTCTCCGTCAGAGCTTTGTGAACCTGCCGAAGGAGGGAAGGTTCTCAGTCCGGGATCATTCAGCTGGGCGGGTTCCTTACAACACAAAATCCCCACTGCCAGAACACGGGAACAGGACCAGTCCATTCAGCACCTCGAGCCTGTCCTGTTTATTCACGGACGCCAACCTGCGCCCCCTTCACAGTGAAACCCTGTTAGAGTCGGAGAGACATTCAGCGTGGAAACGGGCCCTTCGGCCCAACTCCTCCATGCTCACCAGGTTTTGTAGAACCCCGATAGTGCAGGAGGAGGCCATTCGGCCCATCGAGGCTGCACCGACCACAATCCCACCCAGGCCCTATCCCCATATACCCTGCTAATCCCCCTGACACAAGGGGCAATTTGCCAATCCACCTATCCCACACATCTTTGAACGGTGAGGAAGCCCACGCAGACACGGGGAGAATGTGCAAGACTCGAGGCCAGAATTGAACCTGGGTCCCTGGGGGCTATGAGTGCCAACCACTGTGCCACCCCAAGCTGAACCTCTCAACCTTTCCCTCTCCACGTACCTGTCCAAAGGTCTTTTAAATGTTGGAATTGTACCCGCCTCCACCACCTCCTCTGGCAGCTCAGTCCATACCCGCACAACCCTGTGTGTGAAAAGGTTGCCCCTCACCTACACCCTCTAGTTTTGGACACCCTACCCTGGGAAAAAGGCTACTCACCTCATCTATGCCCCTCATGATTTTAGAAACCTCGATAAGGTCGCCCCCTCATCCTCCGAGGCTCCAGAGGAAAAAGTTGCAGCCTGTCCAACCTCTCCTTATAATTCAAACCCTCCTGGCCCCGTAACACCCTTGCAAGTCTTTTTTTCTCCCTTTCCCAGTTTAAAGACATCCTTCCCATAGCAGGGTGACCAGAATTGCACGCTGTACTCCACATGTGACCTCACCAATGTCTTGTGCAGTTGTGATGTGGAGTTGCCGGCGTTGGACTGGGGTGGGCACAGTAAGACTCACAACACCAGGTTAAAGTCCAACAGGTTTATTTAACAGGTAACAAGTGGCTACCAAATAAACCTGTTGGACTTTAACCTGGTGTTGTGAGACTTCTTACTGTTGTACAGTTGTAACATAACGTCCCAACTCCCATACTCAGTGCTCTGACGGATGAAGGCAAGTGTGCCTTCATCACTCTGTCTACCTAGGATGCCACTTTTGAGGAACTATGTACTTCTCAGTCTCTCTGCTCGACAAAGCTCCTACCTACCATTAACTGTGTTAGTCCTGCCCTGGTTTGTCTTACCAAAATGCAACACCTCACATTTATCTGAATTAAACTGCATCTGCCACTCCTCAGCCCACTGGCCTAGCTCATAGAATAGAAAATCATAGAAACCCTACAGTGCAGAAGGAGGCCATTCGGCCCATCGAGTCTGCACCGACCACAATCCCACCCAGGCCCTACCCCCACATATTTACCCGCTAATCCCGCTAACCTACGTATCTCAGGGGCAATCTTTAACCTGGCCAATCAACCTAACCCGCACATCTTTGGATCAAGCTGATCAAGATCCCATTGTAATCTTAGATAACCTTCTTCACTGTCCCCTACACCACCAATTCTGGTGTCATCCACAAACCTACGAACAACGTTTAAATCGGGGTTAGCACTGCTGCCTCACAGCATCAGGAATTGGGGTTCAATTCCGACCTTGGGGTCACCGTCTGTTCTGCGGGGAGTCTGCACATTCTCCCCATGTCTGCGTGGGTTTCCCCTGGGTGCTCTGGTTTCCTCCCACACTCCAAAGATGTGGGGGTTGGGTGGATTGGCTGTGCTAAATTGCCCCCTAGTGTCAGACCATAAGACATAGGAGCAGAATTAGGCCCCTCGGCCCATCGAGTCTGCTCTGTCATTCAATCATGGCTGATATTTTTCTCATCCCCATTCTCCTGCCTTTTCCCCATAACCCCTGATCCCCTTATTAATCAAGAACCTATCTATCTCAGTCTTAAAGACACTCAATGACCCGGCCTCCACAGCCTTCTGCGGCAAAGAGTTCCACAGATTCGCCACTCTCTGGCTGAAGAAATTCCTCCTCATCTCTGTTTTAAAGGATCGTCCCTTCAGCCTGAGGTTGTGTTCCCTCTGGTTCTAGTTTTTCCTACTAGTGGAAACATCCTCTCCACGTCCACTCTATCCAGGCCTCGCAGTATCCTGTAAGTTTCAATAATATTCCCCCCTCGTCCTTTTAAACTCCAATGAGTACAGACCCAGAGTCCTCAACCGTTCCTCATACGACAAGCTCTTCATTCCAGGGATCATTCTTGTGACCCTCCCCTGGACCCTCTCCAAGGTCCAGCACATCCTTCCTTAGATACGGGGCTTAAAACTGCTCACAATGCTCAGGGGGACCAACGAGGGTAAATACGTGGGGTTACGGGGATAGGGCCTGGCTGGGATGGTTGGCGGTGCAGGCTCGATGGGCCGAATGGCCTTCCTCTGCACTGTAGGGATTATGTGATAGAAATGCGGTCCAACACTGTGGACCCAGCACTGATCTCTGCTGCAGGCCACTGCTCACAGGCCTCCAGTCTGTAAAACAACCCTCTACCACCACCCTCCGACTCCTACCAGCAATGATGTGGAGATGCCGGCGAGATATCCACTCCACCTGACGAAGGAGCAGCGCTCCGAAAGCTAGTGGCATTTGCTACCAAATAAATCTGTTGGACTTTAACCTGGTGTTGTTAAAACTCTCACTGTGTCCTACCAGCAAGCCAATTTAGTATCTCCCCGGATCCCATGTGTTAACATTCAGTTAACAGGAAGCAAGCAAGCAATCTCAGGCTGACTATTAACTGATTCCCTTCGGGGAAGGCTGAGATTTCCACACTTGGAGTGGCCCTAGAGTATCACCCAATTTCACTCCTAAGTTTTAAGCACTGCCAAACCTCTCGCTCTCCCCGTCCTCCCCCAAACCAGGTTCTCAAATCTCCCCCGCCACACCACACCTCTCTATCAACCTCCCCCTTCACACCCCGACAGATTCGATCCAACACCAGAGGGAAAGACCCTCGCGCAGGGAATCCCAACAGCGCAGGAGGAGGCCATTCGACCCATCGAGTCTGCACCAACCACGATCCCACTCGGGTCCTATCCCCCGTAACCACGACATATTTATCGTTCTAATCCCCCTGAGACTAAGGGGCAATTTAGCACGGCCAATTCCCCTAACCTGCACATCTTTGGAGTGTGGGAGGAAACCGGAGCACCCGGAGGAAACCCACGCAGACACGGGGAGAACGTGCAGACTCCGCACACACAGTGATCCGAGGCTGGAATTGAACCCGGGTCCCTGGCGCTGTGAGGCAGTGGTGCTAACCCACCGTGCCGGTCCTCATCGAAAGGTCATTCCCAACCCCAGGGCATCAGTCGGGCAAATCTTACTCCCTCCGAGACTGACGTCTCCTTCTTGAGGTGAGCTCACAAATCTGCTCATGTTAAGAAACTTAGAAAAACTACAGCGCAAAACAGGCCCTTTGGCCCCACAAGTTGTGCCGAACACATCCCTACATTCTAGATCTACCTATAACCCTCCATCCTATTAAGTCCCATGTACTCATCCAGGAGTCTCTTAAAAGACCCTATTGAGTTTGCCTCCACCACCACTGACGGCAGCCGATTCCACTCGCCCACCACCCTCTGTGTGAAAAACTTCCCCCTAACATTTCCCCTGTACCTACCCCCCAGCACCTTAAACCTGTGTCCTCTCGTAGCAGACATTTCCACCCTGGGAAAAGCCTCTGAGAGTCCACCCGATCTATGCCTCACAACATCTTATATACCTCTATTAGGTCTCCTCTCATCCTTCGTCTCTCCAAGGAGAAAAGACCGAGCTCCCTCAGCCTATCCTCATAAGGCATGCCACTCAATCCAGGCAACATCCTTGTAAATCTCCTCTGCACCCTTTCAATCTTTTCCACATCCTTCCTGTAATGAGGCGACCAGAACTGAGCACAGTACTCCAAGTGGGGTCTGACGAGGGTCTTATAAAGCTGCATCATTATCTCCCGACTCCTAAACTCAATCCCTCAATTGATAAAGGCCAGCACACCATACGCCTTCTTAACCACCTCCTCCACCTGCGGGGCCGATTTTAGAGTCCTATGGACCCGGACCCCAAGGTCCTTCTGATCCTCTACAGTACTAAGAGTCTTTCCCTTTATATTGTACTCCTTCGTCCCATTTGACCTGTCAAAATGGACCACTACGCATTTATCTGGGTTGAAGTCCATCTGCCACTTCTCCGCCCAGTCTTGCATCCTATCTATGTCCCTCTGTGACTTCTGACATCCCTCCAGACTATCCACAACCCCAGGTTGTGGATAGTCTGGAGGGATGTCAGAAGTGCCGTCGGCAAACTTACCAACCCATCCCTCCGCTTCCTCATCCAGGTCATTTGTGAAAATGACAAACAGCAAGAGTCCCAGAACAGATCCCTGGGGCACACCACTGGTGACCGACCTCCAATTAGAAAAAGACCCATCTATACCCACTCTCTGCCTCCTTTGGGCAAGCCAGTTCTGGATCCACCAGGCAGCAGCCCTTTGGATCCCATGCCCTCTCACTTTTTCTTGAAGCCTTGCATGGGGGACCTTATCGAACGCCTTGCTAAAATCCATATAAACCACATCTACCGCTTTCCCTTCGTCAATGTGTTTAGTCACATTTTAACTCCAGGTTTAATCAAGATAGGAAGCCCAGCGTTCCCTCTCCTCCCATCAGTTATTTTGATGTCTGTTTTGTTAAATAATCTGCCTGTTCCCCAGGCTGTCGAAGGAACATTACAACCCACTCTCTGGGCAAAGCCATTTCGCCCAGGCTCCTTCGCAACTCTGATTCATCTCGAGCCTGTTCCGACTGAATGCGGAAACAGGGCCTCATGGAGGCCCAGTCTCGAGTTGCTCGATCTGTTCGAAGTCTCTCAGTTAGCACGGTGGGAATGCCACACAACACGATGGAGGACATCCTCAAATGTGAAGACAGGACTTGGTCTCCACAAGGACTGTGCGGCGGGAGAGGGGGAGGGATGCAATGTCCTTTGGAATTTGGCCCACTCAGTCAATAGTAGCGCCAACAAGTCTCTTGCTGATGAGCATTGAAATCCCCCCCACCCAGAGAGCATTCAGCACCCTCGCCACCCTCAGTGCTTCCGCCAAGTGTTCAACATGGAGTAGTACCAGTCTGCACTGACCACAATCCCTCCCAGGCCCTATTCCCGTAACCCCACATATTTACCCTGCTAATCCCCCTGACACTAGGGTCAATTTAGCATGGCCAATCCACCTAACCTGCACATCTTTAGGACAGTAGGAAGAAACCCGAGCACCCGGAGGAAACCCGTACAGACACGGGGAGAATGTGCAAACTCCACACAGACACTGACCCGAGCCAAAGATGTGCGGGTTAGGTTGATTGACCATGCTAAAATTGCCCTTAGTGTCCTGGGATGCGTAGATTAGAGGGGTTAGCGGGTAAAATATGTGGGGATATGGGGGTAGGGCCTGGGTGGGATTGTGGTCGGTGCAGACTCGATGGGCCGAATGGCCTCTTTCTGTACTGTAGGGCTTCTTCTATGAACCGGGAATCAAACCCGGGACCCTGGCACTGAGGCACCACTGAGCCGCCTGGGGACTTCCAGGGCAACTCCCTGCCGCCTGTATATCGCTGTGCTGCCCGCCACCTCTGCTGGGCCCAGTCCTGCCGGTGTGACAGGGCAAACTGAGGGACGGTGATGGCGGTGGCTGGGACACAATTCCGTGAGTGTGACGACATTACGATGAAACAGCTCCCCCAGATCCAATGCGAGTTGTCAGGTGTAAGGAGAGCTTTCTAGGGCCGAAAGAGCAGGGAGGGAAACTGTCATTCCTGGGGGAAAAGGTAGGTGCTCGATGACCCTTCTATACTATTATTTCAACATTCAGACAACTTAGCATATCCCAGAGCCACTTCATAGAACTTCAGCTAACAGCAGTCAATCACATCGCTGTGGGTCACTTTTATCAAATGTAATATATCAATTGCGTGCCCTTTCTGCAGGTTTAACCATGTTCATATCATCAAACAGGGATCAGGAGCAGGAATGGAGCTGATTCACCCCCTCCCTAACCCAGGATTCACCGGACAGGGATCGGGAGCAGGAATGGGGCTGATTCAACCCCTCCCTAACCCAGGGGTCACTGGACAGGGATCAGGAGCAGGAATGGGGCTGATTCACCCCCTCCCTAACCCAGGGGTCACTGGACAGGGATCGGGAGCAGGAATGGGGCTGATTCACCCCCCTCCCTAACCCAGGGGTCACTGGACAGGGATCAGGAGCAGGAATGGAGCTGATTCACCCCCTCCCTAACCCGGGGTCACTGGACAGGGATCGGGAGCAGGAATGGGGCTGATTCACCCCCTCCCTAACCCAGGGGTCACTGGACAGGGATCGGGAGCAGGAATGGGGCTGATTCACCCCCTCTCCCTAACCCAGGGGGTCACTGGACAGGGATCAGGAGCAGGAATGGGGCTGATTCACCCCCTCTCCCTAACCCAGGGGTCAGTGGACAGGGATCGGGAGCAGGAATGGGGCTGATTCACCCCCTCTCCCTAACCCAGGATTCACAGGACAGGGATTGGGAACAGGAATGGGGCCGATTCACCCCCTCCCTAACCCAGGGGTCAGGGGTTGGTCTGTTGCCTACCTGTCTGCGTGCCAGGATGGAGGTGGGTGAGTTATCGTCCCGGAGTAGTTGGAGAGGTGAGCGTCCATTCCCCGATACCAAGAGGGCCTTGCTCACTGGCCTCAGCTGTTTTCGCTTCACAGCCTGCGAGTCTGGACAGGAGAGAAGAGAAGGTGGGGGAGAGAGACACAGGGGAGAGAGAGGGGGTGGAGGGAGAGAGACACAGGGGAGAGAGAGGGGGTGGAGGGGAGAGACACGGGAGAGAGGGGGTGGAGGGAGAGAGACACAGGGGAGAGAGAGAGGGGGTGGAGGGAGAGACACAGGGGAGAGAGAGGGGGTGGAGGGGAGAGACACAGGGGAGAGAGAGGGTGGAGGGGAGAGAGACACAGAGCAGAGAGAGGGGGTGGAGGGGAGAGAGAGGGGGTGGAGGGGAGAGACACAGGGGAGAGAGAGAGGGGGTGGAGGGAGAGACACAGGGGAGAGGAGAGAGGGTGGAGGGGAGAGAGACACAGGGGAGAGAGAGGGGGTGGAGGGGAGAGAGTCAGGGGAGAGAGGGGGGGTGGAGGGGAGAGAGACACAGGGGAGAGAGAGGGGGTGGAGGGGAGAGACACAGGGGAGAGGGGGGGTGGGGGAGAGAGACACAGGGGAGAGAGGGGGTGGAGGGAGAGAGACACGGGGAGAGAGAGGGGGTGGAGGGAGAGAGACACGGGGAGAGAGAGGGTGGAGGGAGAGAGACACACAGGGGAGAGAGGGTGGAGGGGAGAGAGGGGGAGAGAGAAAGAGAGAGAAAGAGACAGACAAACAGACAGACAGAGAGAGAGGATCAGTGGCTTGTAGCTGTCAGGCCATCATCCCACGCTCGTCCCAGGATCCCCGCCCCGCTCCCCCATCCCCCGCACTACCTTTGCGCACGAAGGGACAATTTGTCACGGCCAATGCACCAAAACTCTCACATCTTTGGAGTGTGGGAGGAAACCCACGCAGACACGGGGAGAACGTGCAGACTCTGCACAGACAGTGACCCGAGGCCGGGAATCGAACCCGGGTCCCTGGGCGCTGTGAGGCAGCAGCGCTAACCCACTGCGCCACCCAAAGCGTGCCAGCAAAGGGGGTATGTGGGTACGTGCGACATGAATCAATGAATTCTAAACGCGGTCCCGGCGGCGCACTGACCTCCGCCGGTGTCGAGGCAGCGGGGCTGGGCAGGGCCAGGCTGCGGAGGCCCCTCAGGCCCGGTGGTGGCAGCCAGCCCCTTGGCCTGGAGCCACGGGCCCTCCTGGCCCAGCCCAGGCCCCGAGGGACGCTGGCCGGCTCCTCCCAGCTCCTCTTCGCAGTCCAGCAGCTCATCCACGGGGTCCTCCGAGGCCGCGGCTGGCTCCTCCTCCTCCTCCCCCTCGCTGCTCTCCGAGACTGGGTCCGCCGGCAGCTCCAGCTCTGGTTCCTCACTGATGAACACTCCACTCAGCTGCATCATCAGCTTGTTCAGTTTGCCTGGGAGACGAGAAACGAAAAGCAGAGCTCAAGGCGAGGCGGACAGAGCAGGGAAACGCCAGGTTTCATTCCCAATCCGGATCTAACTGACACTCCGAGGGGTAAAAGATACACTGAGCCCCCCCTCCCCCTCCGAGCACCCTGCTCCCGATCCCTGTCCAGTGACCCCTGGGTTAGGGAGAACAAAGAACAAAGAACAGTACAGCACAGGAAACAGGCCCTTCGGCCCTCCAAGCCTGTGCCGCTCCTTGGTCCAACTAGACCAATCGTTTGTATCCCTCCATTCCCAGGCTGCTCATGTGACTATCCAGGTAAGTCTTAAACGATGTCAGCGTGCCTGCCTCCACCACCCTACTTGGCAGCGCATTCCAGGCCCCCACCACCCTCTGTGTAAAAAACGTCCCTCTGATATCTGAGTTATACTTCGTCCCTCTCAGCTTGAGCCCGTGACCCCTCGTGATCGTCACCTCCGACCTGGGAAAAAGCTTCCCACTGTTCACCCTATCTATACCCTTCATAATCTTGTACACCTCTATAAGATCTCCCCTCATTCTCCGTCTTTCCAAGGAGAACAACCCCAGTTTACCCAATCTCTCCTCATAGCTAAGACCCTCCATACCAGGCAACATCCTGGTAAACCTTCTCTGCACTCTCTCCAATGCCTCCACGTCCTTCTGGTAGTGCGGTGACCAGAACTGGACGCAGTACTCCAAATGTGGCCTAACCAGCGTTCTATACAGCTGCATCATCAGACTCCAGCTTTTATACTCTATACCCCATCCTATAAAGGCAAGCATACCATATGCCTTCTTCACCACCTTCTCCACCTGTGTTGCCACCTTCAAGGATTTGTGGACTTGCACACCTAGGTCCCTCTGTGTTTCTATACTCCTGATGACTCTGCCATTTATTGTATAACTCCTCCCTACATTATTTCTTCCAAAATGCATCACTTCGCATTTATCCGGATTAAACTCCACCTGCCACCTCTCCGCCCAATTTTCCAGCCTATCTATATCCTGCTGTATTGCCCGACAATGCTCTTCGCTATCCGCAATTCCAGCCATCTTCGTGTCATCCGCAAACTTGCTGATTACACCAGTTACACCTTCTTCCAAATCATTTATATATATCACAAATAGCAGAGGTCCTAGTACAGAGCCCTGCGGAACACCACTGGTCACAGACCTCCAGCCGGAAAAAGACCCTTCGACCGCTACCCTCTGTCTCCTATGGCCAAGCCAGTTCTCCACCCATCTAGCCACTTCTCCTTGTATCCCATGAGCCTTAACCTTCTGAACCAACCTGCCATGTGGGACTTTGTCAAATGCCTTACTGAAATCCATATAGACGACATCCACGGCCCTTCCTTCATCAACCGTTTTTGTCACTTCCTCAAAAAACTCCACCAAATTTGTAAGGCACGACCTCCCTCTTACAAAACCATGCTGTCTGTCACTAATGAGATTGTTCCGTTCTAAATGCACATACATCCTGTCTCTAAGAATCCTCTCCAACAACTTCCCTACCACGGACGTCAAGCTCACCGGCCTATAATTTCCTGGGTTATCCCTGCTACCCTTCTTAAACAATGGGACTACATTCGCTATCCTCCAATCCTCAGGGACCTCACCCGTGTCCAAAGAAGCGACAAAGATTTCCGTCAGAGGCCCAGCAATTTCACCTCTCGTCTCCCTGAGCAGTCGAGGATAGATGCCATCAGGCCCTGGGGCTTTGTCAGTTTTAATGTTCCCTAAAAAACCTAACACTTCCTCTCTCGTAATGGAGATTTTCTCTAACGGGTCAACACCTCCCTCCGAGACACCCCCGGTTAACATGCCCCTCTCCTTCGTGAATACCGATGCAAAGTATTCATTTCGGATCTCCCCTATTCCCTTGGGTTCTAAGCATAATTCCCCTCCTTTGTCCGAGAGGTCCGATTTTCTCCCTGACAACTCTTTTGTTCCTAACGTATGAATAGAATGCCTTAGGATTCTCCTTAATCCTGCCTGCCAAGAACATCTCGTGACCTCTTTTTGCCCTTCTAACTCCCCGTTTGAGATCTTTCCTACTCTCTCTGTATTCCTCCAGAGCTCCATCTGTTTTCAGTTGCCTGGACTTAACGTACGCCTCCCTTTTCATTTTAATCAGATCCTCAATTTCCCTGGTTATCCACGGCTCTCGAATCCTACCTTTCCTATCTTTCCTTTTTACAGGCACATGCCTATCCTGCAGCCTTATCAATAGTTCCTTAAAAGACTCCCACATGCCAGACGCGGACTTACCCTCGAACATCCTCTCCCAATCAACATCCACCAATTCCTGCCTAATCCGGCTATAGTCAGCCTTCCCCCAATTTAGCACCCTGCCCGTAGGACAGCACTCATCCTTGTCCATTACTATCCTAAAGTTAACAGAGTTGTGGTCACTATTTGCCACATGTTCCCCTACTGAAACTTTGACGACCTGACCGGGCTCATTTCCCAGAACTAGGTCCAGTATAGCCCCCTCTCTAGTCGGGCTATCTACATACTGTTCCAAAGAACCTTCCAGTACGCATTTTACAAATTCCTCCCCGTCCGGTCCCCCAGCTCTCAGCACTTTCCAGTCTGTGCCAGGGAAATTAAAGTCCCCCACTACAACAACCCTATGTTTTCTGCACCTATCCAGAATCTCCTGACATATCCTTTCCTCCACTTCCCGTGGGCTGTTGGGTGGTCTGTAGTACACCCCCAGCATAGTGACTGCACCCTTCCTGTTTCTGAGTTCCACCCACAGCGACTCAGTACATGACCCCTCTAAGTTGTCTACCCTCTGCACCGCGGTAATATGCTCCTTAACTAATATCGCTACTCCCCCACCTTTTTTAGCCCCTCCTCTGTCTCGCCTAAAACACTTATATCCCGGAATATTCAGCTGCCAGTCCTGTCCTTCTTTTAACTAAGTTTCCGTCACCGCAACCACATCCAAATTCCGCACAAGCATTAAGGCCCTAAGTTCGTCTGTTTTACCCGTTACACTCCTCGCATTGAAGCAGATGCATTCCAGACCTCCAGGCCCAGTCAGGTCCTCCTCCTCCAGAGTGCTCCTCTTCTTAGCTAGCCTAGCCCTGGCCCCCAGCTCGACCCCAGCCTCAGTATTTACTGACCTCCTGTTTTGTTCCCCACCCCCCTGCCACACTAGTTTAAATCCTGCCGAAACACTCTAGCAAAACTCCCAGGGGGTGAATCAGCCCCATTCCTGCTCCCGATCCCTGTCCAGTGACCCCTGGGTTAGGGAGAGGGTGAATCAGCCCCATTCCTGCTCCCGATCCCTGTCCAGTGAATCCTGGGTTAGGGAGAGGGGGTGAATCAGCCCCATTCCTGCTCCCGGTCCCTGTCCAGTGACCCCTGGGTTAGGGAGAGGGGGTGAATCAGCCCCATTCCTGCTCCCGGTCCCTGTCCAGTGACCCCTGGGTTCGGGAGAGGGGGTGAATCAGCCCCATTCCTGCTCCCGATCCCTGTCCAGTGACCCCTGGGTCAGGGAGGGGGTGAATCAGCCCCATTCCTGCTCCCGATCCCTGTCCAGTGACCCCTGGGTTAGGGAGGGGGTGAATCAGCCCCATTCCTGCTCCCGATCCCTGTCCAGTGACCCCTGGGTTAGGGAGGGGGGTGAATCAGCCCCATTCCTGCTCCCGATCCCTGTCCACTGACCCCTGGGTGAGGGAGGGTGAATAATCTCACAGACTGGGCCTACCATCACTGCTGGGATCAGCTGCAGAATCAGTTAGTCAGAGGTTTACAGCATGGAAACAGGCCCTTCGGCCCAACTTGTCCATACCACCCCTTTTTTAAACCCCTAAGCTAGTCCCAATTGCCCACATTTGGCCCATATCCCTCTGTACCCATGTAACTATCTAAATGCTTTTTAAAAGACAAAACTGTACCCGCCTCTACTACTACCTCTGGCAGCTTGTTCCAGACACCCACCACCCTCTGTGATAAATTGCCCCTCTGGACCCTTCTGTATCTCTCCCCTCTCACCTTAAACCTATGCCCTCTAGTTTTAGACTCCCCTACCTTTGGGAAAAGATATTGACTATCTCGCTGATCTGGGCCCCTCATTATTTTGTAAACCTGCCGACCCACTCAGTCTTATTAAACTGATGTGAACAGAGTGTGAAAAGGGACAGGCCCACGAGGCATCAACCCGGACACCAGAGAGGGCAATTACCAACCCCGTCCTGTCGAGTCTTCAACAAAGAAAATTACAGCACAGGAACAGGCCCTTCGGCCCCTCCAAGCCTGCACCCACCAGGCTGCCCGACTGAACTAAAACCCCCTACCCTTCCAGGGACCATATCCCTCCATTCCCATCCTATTCATGTTTTGTCAAGACGCCCCTTAAAACTCACTATCGTATCCGCTTCCACTCCCTCCCCAGCGGGTTCCAGGCACCCACCACCCTCTGTGTAAAAAATCTGCCTCATACATCTCCTTTAAACCTTGCCCCTCGCACCTTAAACCTGTGCCTCTAGTAATGGACTCTTCCACCCTGGGAAAAAGCTTCTGACTATCCACTCTGTCCATGCCTCTCATAATCTTGTAGACTTCTATCAGGTCTCCCCTCAACCTCCGTCGCTCCAGTGAGAACAAACCAAGTTTCTCCAACCTCTCCTCAGAGCTAATCCCCTCCATACCAGGCAACATCCTGGTAAATCTTTTCTGTACCCTCTACAAAGCCTCCACATCCTTCTGGTAGTGTGGCGACCAGAATTGAACACTATATTCCAAGTGCGGTCTAACTAAGGTTCTATAAAGCGTCAACATGACGTGTCAATTTTTAAACTCAATGCTTCAGCCGATGAAGGGGCATTGAGTTTAGCATAGTAACGTCCGGGGATTTAATACTAAATTGGGAGAGTTGCCCTACAGACTAGTCAAGCAACAGCCTGGGGATGTCCGAGGGTTTTGACACCGTGAGTAGGGGGTAGGTCCCAGACACTCCATCCCCATCTCTCCTCCTTCCTTCCCCGACTGGTGCCCTCGCTGCCCCCCCACCCCACCTTCCCAAACGGATGTTAGACACACCGGCCATGGTGAGCTTGAGGGGAGTGCGGGTTACTCCAGGAGTGGGCGAACGGGGGTCGACAGGGCCCGAGATGTCCTCCACTTCCGCCTCCTCCTCTTCCAGTTCCTCTTCGGAGGCCGCAGCGCCGGGACTGGACAGGACCTGGGGGGTGGTGGGGGTCAGACAGGGAGACACAGAGCAAGTTAGAGCATCAACATTGGTTAAACCGCAGGAGAGGGGAGAGGAGGGAGAAAAAGAGAGGGAGCGAGGGGGCTGAATGGGCCTCCTCCTGTTCCTGTGTAACAGGCTCGAGAGAGAGAGAGAGGGGCTGAATGGCCTCCTCTTGTTCCTGTGTAACAGGCTCGAGAGAGAGAGAGAGAGAGGGGCTGAATGGGCCTCCTGTTCCTGTGTAACAGGCTCGAGAGAGAGAGAGAGGGGCTGAATGGCCTCCTCCTGTTCCTGTGTAACAGGCTCGAGAGAGAGGGGCTGAATGGGCCTCCTGTTCCTGTGTAACAGGCTCGAGAGAGAGAGGGGCTGAATGGGCCTCCTGTTCCTGTGTAACAGGCTCGAGAGAGAGAGAGAGGGGCTGAATGGGCCTCCTCCTGTTCCTGTGTAACAGGCTCGAGAGAGAGAGAGAGAGGGGCTGAATGGCCTCCTCTTGTTCCTATGTATCAGGCTCGAAAGAGAGAGAGAGAGGGGCTGAATGGGCCTCCTGTTCCTGTGTAACAGGCTCGAGAGAGAGAGAGAGAGGGGCTGAATGGGCCTCCTCCTGTTCCTATGTAACAGGCTCGAGAGAGAGAGAGAGAGAGAGAGAGAGGGGCTGAATGGCCCCCTCGTGTTCCTATGTAACAGGCTCGAGAGAGAGAGAGGGGCTGAATGGCCCCCTCGTGTTCCTATGTAACAGGCTCGAAAGAGAGAGAGAGAGGGGCTGAATGGGCCTCCTCCTGTTCCGATGCATCAGGCTCGAGAGAGAGAGAGGGGCTGAATGGGCCTCCTCCTGTTCCTGTGTAACAGGCTCGAGAGAGAGAGAGAGAGAGGGGCTGAATGGGCCTCCTCCTGTTCCTGTGTAACAGGCTCGAGAGAGAGAGAGAGAGAGAGAGGGGCTGAATGGGCCTCCTCCTGTTCCTATGTAACAGGCTCGAGAGAAAGAGAGGGGCTGAATGGGCCTCCTCCTGTTCCTATGTAACAGGCTCGAGAGAGAGAGAGAGAGAGAGAGAGAGAGAGAGAGAGGGGCTGAATGGGCCTCCTCCTGTTCCTATGTAACAGGCTCGAGAGAGAGAGAGAGAGAGCGAGAGAGAGAGGGGCTGAATGGGCCTCCTCCTGTTCCTGTGTAACAGGCGAGAGAGAGAGAGAGGAGGGGTCGAATGGGCCTCCACCTGTGAAACTGGCTCGAGAGAGGTGCTGAATGGCCTCTGCCTGTGTTACAGGCTCGAGAGAAAGAGAGAGGGTCTGAATCGGCCTCCTCCTGTTTAACAGGCTAGAGAGAAAGAGAGAGGGTCTGAATGGCCTCCTCCTGTGTAACAGGCGAGAGAGAGAGAGAGAGGGTCTGAACAGGCCTTCCCCTCAGGGGGTTGTGGGGGATGGAGAGAATTGACATACCTCAATGGGGGTCCGCAGGATCCCAGTGCTGGGTGAGCGGGGATCCAGGGCGCTGGTCAGGTGTTTGTTGTATGCGACCCTCACCGGGGTCTCCACGCAGGTGCTCCCAGTGGTCCCCATCATCTGCTCTCCTTCCACTCTCCCGAGTGACGGACCTGGGAAAACATGGAGAGGAATTCCTGAACATGAAGCAGAGAAAAATCCCATTGACAGGAGGGGGAAGGATCGGGCAAATGGGCTTCAAGGCTGTCTACACTCATTGTGGCAAGTATATTTATGGTTGCTAACTGTATTTAAAGTGGCGTTTGAGTCTGTAAGAAGAACGTTGCTTATTTGGAACTGAAATAGTGATAAGTTTGAAATTGAAGTGGTTTCCTTTCCATTTTTAGAAACATAGAAAACTACAGCACAAAACAGGCCCTTCAGCCCCACAAGTTGTGCCGAACATATCCCTACCTTCTAGGCCTACCTATAACCCTCCATCCTATTAAGCTCCATGTACTCATCCAGGAGTCTCTTAAAAGACCCTATTGAGTTTGCCTCCATCACCACTGACGGCAGCCGATTCCACTCGCCCACCACCCTCTGTGTGAAAAACTTCCCCCTAACATTTCCCCTGTACCTACACCCCCAGCACCTTAAACCTGTGTCCTCTCGTAGCAGACATTTCCACCCTGGGAAAAAGCCTCTGAGAGTCCACCCGATCTATACCTCTCAACATCTTGTACACCTCTATTAGGTCTCCTCTCATCCTACGTCTCTCCAAGGAGAAAAGACCGAGCTCCCTCAGCCTATCCTCATAAGGCATGCCACTCAATCCAGGCAACATCCTTGTAAATCTCCTCTGCACCCTTTCAATCTTTTCCACATCCTTCCTGTAATGAGGCGACCAGAACTGAGCACAGTACTCCAAGTGGGGTCTGACGAGGGTCTTATATAGCTGCACCATTATCCCCAGACTCCTAAACTCAGTCCCTCGATTGATAAAGGCCAGCACACCATACGCCTTCTTAACCACCTCCTCCACCTGCGGGGCCGATTTTAGAGTCCTATGGACCCGGGCTCCAAGGTCCTTCTGATCCTCTACAGTACTAAGAGTCTTTCCCTTTATATTGTACTCCTTCATCCCATTCGACCTGCCAAAATGGACCACTACGCATTTATCTGGGCTGAAGTCCATCTGCCACTTCTCCGCCCAGTCTTGCATCCTATCTATGTCCCTCTGTAACTTCTGACATCCCTCCAGACTATCCACAACCCCACCAACCATCGTGTCGTCGGCAAACTTACCTAACCATCCCTCCACTTCCTCATCCAGGTCATTTATGAAAATGACAAACAGCAATGGTCCCAGAACAGATCCCTGGGGCACACCACTGGTGACCGACCTCCATTTAGAAAAAGACCCATCTATACCCACTCTCTGCCTCATTTGGGCAAGACAGTCCTGGATCCACAGGGCAACAGCCCCTTGGATCCCATGCCCTCTCACTTTTTCTGGAAGCCTTGCACGGGAGACCTTATCGAACGCCTTGCTAAAATCCATATAAACCACATCTACCGCCTTCCCTTCGTCAATGTGTTTAGTCACATTTTCGAAGAACTCCACCAGGCTCGTAAGGCACGATCTGCCCTTGACAAAGCCATGCTGAGTATTCTTGAGCATACTAAACCTCTCTAAATGCTCATAAATCCTGTCCCTCAGGATCTTCTCCATCAGCTTACCAACCACTGAGGTTAGACTCACCGGTCGGTAATTTCCTGGGCCATCCCTATTCCCCTTCTTGAAAATAGGAACCACATCCGCAATCCTCCAGCACCTCTCCCGTCTCCATCGACAACGCAAAGATCATCGCCAGAGGCTCTGCAATCTCTTCCCTCGCCTCCCACAGTAACCTGGGGTACATCCCATCCGGACCCGGCGACTTATCTATCTTGATGCCATTCAAAGATTCCAGCACAACCTCTTTCTTAAAGTCCACATACTCAATCTTTTCAGTCCACCGCACGCCCGCAGTACATCCACCCAGGTCCTTCTCCTCTGTGAAAACCGAGGCAAAATACTCATTAAGCACCTTCCCTCACAGACATTCCCGCCTTCACCTTTTATAGTCCCTATTCCTTCACGTCTCATCCTTTTACCCTTCACATATTTATAGAACGCCTTAGGGTTTTCCTTAATCCTACCTGCCAAGGCCTTCTCGTGACCCCTTCTGGCTCTCCTAATTTCCTTCTTTAGTTCCTTCCTACAAGACGTATACTCATCTAGATCCCTATCTTCGCCAAGCTCTCTGAGCCTTTTGTACGCCTTCCTTTTCTTCTCGACTAGGTCCCGCACAGCGTTCGTGCACCACAGTTCCTTTAACCTACCAACTCCTCCCGGTCTGCTCGGAACATTGTCCTGTAGAACTCTACAGGAGAACTCTTTTTCCAATGCAAGCATAAAGGAGATAGAGTTATGATCGCTATCCCCAAGATGCTCTCCCACTGAGATCTGACACTTGTCCAGGTTCATTGGTCAGTATCAGATCAAGTACAGCCTCTCCTCTTGTAGACTTGTCCACATGCTGTGTCAGGAAACCCTCCTGAACACACCTAACGAACTCCTCCCCATCCAATCCCCTTACCCTCGGGATATTCCAATCTATGTTTGGGAAATTAAAGTCTCCCATCACAACAACTCTGCTATTACTGCATCTCTCCAGCATCTGTTTCCCTATCTGCTCCTCCACCTCCCTGTTACCATTGGGCAGCCTATAGAAAACTCCCAGCAAAGTGATCGACCCCTTCCCATTCCGAACTTCCACCCACAGAGACTCTGTAGACAATCCCTCCTCAGCACACACCTTCTCTACAGCTGTGACACTATCCCTGATCAGCAGTGCCACTGCACCCCCTCTCTTGCCTCCCTCCCTGTCCTTCCGAAAACACCTGAATCCCGGTACCTGGAGTATCCAGTCCTGTCCCCGAGACATCCAAGTCTCCGTAATGGCCACCACATCACGCATCGATCCACTCTCAGAGCTCATCCCCTTTATTCACTATACTCCTGGCATTAAAGTAAACACATCTCAATCCTTTGGTCTGAGCTCTCCCCTTCTCTATTCCCTGTCCATCCGCCCTCTTGCACTGTCTATAATCCTTCTCTGTTTGCGAGCTAACTTCCTTGCTCCCAGTCACCTCGTCTCGATCCCCTCCCCCCAACCTTTCTAGTTTAAATTCTCCCCAATAGCCTTAGCCAACCTTCCTGCCAGAATATTGGCGCCCCTGGGATTCATATTTTTAAATATGTTTAACTATTAATAGTTAAGCTGCTTCATTTATAGGAGTTATATTTAAGCTGTTATTGAATAAACTTTGTCTTACTGTAAAAGATCCCGAATTTGTCAGTAGAATTATTCCAGGAGTAAAGCACCCATCCTCACATTCATGCCAAAATAGAAACATTGTTAGGGGTTGACTCTGGCGTGCGAATGTAATCTGGGGTTCTGGTCCAGTACCGTAACACATTTCAGAGGGACAGAGTCACCCACATTGCTGTGTGGGTTCTGGAGTCACACGTAGACCAGACTGGGTACGAACGGCAGATTTCCCCTTCGTTAAAGAGTCATATCGTGCAGAAAAGACCCTTCGGCCCATCGAGTCTGCACCGGCAATATCTACCACTGAAGTTGTCCTAATCCCATTTCCCAGCCCTCTCCCCATTTCCTTGAATGTTCTGGTGTTTCAAGTGCTCATCCAAATAATTTTAAAAAAAGATTGAGGGGCCTCCACTAGCTCCCCAGGCAGTGCATTTCTGTATGGTGGCAGAGCTGGATCTCCCCCGCCTCTGAGAATGAGCACCAAAACCCCCAAAGAGGAACACCTTGCCTTATAATCTGTAAAAAGTATGCACAAAGTGGTGTGACCTGCTCTTCCCCAACTCCGAGTGGTTAAATCAAAATAACCCCTCGACTCACTAAAATCAACATGTCACAATTTATTCATCTAACTGTGTGTAAACAAATTAACGAAACTATTAACAAACCAAATAAATCCCTTCTATTTCTGAATAAGACAAGATTCTAATGGTGTGCTGTTCAAATAAAGACAAGGCGCACTCATTAACAGAAACAGAATTTAGTCACTCTCTAAATTACAACCAGGTTTTGTGTCTTCTGGAATATTCTGGGCCTTCTTTGGTACCTTTGCTATCTGGATGGTAATTTCTTGAAGTTATAGATGAATAAGATTTTGATGGGTGTATAAGATTTTGATGGGTATAGAGTGAATGCAAGCAGGCTTTTTCCGCTGAGGCTAGGGGAGAAAAAAACCAGAGGGCATGGGTTAAGGGTGAAAGGAGAAAAGTTTAAAGGGAATATTAGGGGGGGCTTCTTCACGCAGAGAGTGGTGGGAGTGTGGAATGAGCTGCCGGATAAAGTGGTAAATGCGGGGTCACTTTTAACATTTAAGAAAAACTTGGACGGGTTCATGGATGAGAGGGGTGTGGAGGGATATGGTCCAAGTGCAGGTCAGTGGGACTAGGCATAAAATGGTTCGGCACAGACAAGAAGGGCCAAAAGGCCTGTTTCTGAGCTTTTTTCTATGGTTCTATGAAGCTATGAGTGCCAGCGATTCTCTCTCTCCCCCCCTTTGGATGTGCTGGCCTTGGAAAGGGCAGTAAGAAGTTTCACACACCAGGTTAAAGTCCAACAGGCTTATTTGGTAGCACAAGCTTTCAGAGTGTCGCTCCTTCTTCAGGTGAGTGAAAGCTTGTGCTACCAAATAAACTTGTTGGATTTCAACCTGGGGTTGAGAGACTTCTTACTGTGCCCACCCCAGTCCAAGCCGGCATCTCCACATCTTGGAAAGGGTCCGGAAGAGGTTCACAAGAATGATTCCCTGGAATGAAGAGCTTGTTGTATGAGGAACGGTTGAGGACTCTGGGTCTGTACTCGTTGGAGTTTAGAAGGATGAGGGGGGGGGGATCTTATTGAAACTGACAGGATACTGCGAGGCCTGGATAGAGTGGACGTGGAGAGGATGTTTCCACTAGTAGGAAAAACTAGAACCAGAGGGCACAACCTCAGGCTAACGGGACGATCCTTTAAAACAGAGACGGATGAGGAATTTCTTCAGCCAGAGAGTGGTGAATCTGTGGAACTCTTGGCCGCAGAAGCCAGGTCATCGAGTGTCTATAAGACAGAGATAGATAGGTTCTTGATTAATGAGGGGATCAGGGGTTATGGGGAAAAGGCAGGAGAATGGGGATGAGAAAAATATCAGCCATGATTGAATGGCGGAGCAGACTCGATGGGCCGAGTGGCCTCATTCTGCTCCTATGTCTTATGGCCTTATGATCTTTGAATTGAGAGCTATTAGCTCTGGCAGGCGGCAGTTACTCCCCCTCTTTGTCCCACTGCCCCCTTCTTTTATGTCCGCGATGACATATCAATATCTCCTTCAATAGGATTGGTCCCAGGCTGTCAAAACCATCAGAATATTCCAGAAGACACAAAACCCGATTGTAATGTAGAGTGACCAAATTCAAATTTTTTTTAAAAAAAAGAAACGAGTGGGAATTATATTTCTTGGAACAGCATTCCATTAGAATCGGTTTTATTTGTTAGTTCTCGGGGTGGTTGAGGGAAGGGGGGGGATGTGTTTCAACCTCTGCTTTACAACAAGCTTCACAAGAAAATAGGCAGTAAGGTTCTATCGGGTTGATGGATGAGAGGGGTGTGGAGGGATATGGTCCAAGTGCAGGTCAGTGGGACTAGGCATAAAATGGTTCGGCACAGACAAGGGCGGCCAAAAGGCCTGTTTCTGAGCTGTAATTTTCTATGGTTCTATGGAAGTGCCGAGAGAGTGTGGAGAAGCACAAGGTTGGGGGAAGAAGGGGACGGGTAGAATTTGACGGGACGAGAAGAATTTGACGGGACGAGACTTCACGCTATTCAGTTTGGTCAGAAAATAAAAAGGTACTGTACAACCGTTTGCTTTTTAAACCACGGAGAGAGATTGGGAGACGATTGTGTTCAGAGGGGTCCGAGTGCCCTGGTACGTCAACCCCACAAAGCTAACGCCCAACTCCAACAAGGATGTAACATACGGGCTCGCACAAGTGCCGGGTAATGACCATCTCCAACGAGAGACAGAGAGAATCTAACCATTTAACTCGGTTGATTGGCCATGCTGAATTGCCCCTTAGTGTCGGGAAGGGGTGGGAGAATCTAGCAGGGTAAATACATGGGGTTATGGCGATAGGGTGGGATTGTGGTTGGTGCAGGTTCGATGGGCTGAATGGCCTCCTTCTGCACTGTAGGGTTTCTCCCCCCCTTGACATTCAATGGCGTTACTATCGCTGTATCCCCCTCCCCGCATTGTCAACATCCTGGGGGGGTTAGCATTGAGCAGAAACTGAACTGGGACCCAGCCAGTTAGAGAGAATCTAACCATCTCCCCCCCCCGCCTTGACATTCTCTGGTATTACCATCGCTGAATCCCCTCCCCCACTATCAACTGTACCCCCCCGAGCAGGTCAGAGGCTGGGAATCCTGCGGAGAGTAACTCCCCTCCTGACTCCCACCTCCCCAAAGCCTGTCCCACCATCTACAAGAACACAAGTCCGGAGTGTGATGGGATTCTCTCCACTCGCCTGGATGGATACGGCTCCCGACAACACTAGAGAAGCTTGACACCCTCCAGGACAAAGCACCCCCCCCCGCCCGACCAACAAACTAACCATAAACATTCACTCCCTCCACCACTGACGCACAGTGGCAGCCGTGTGAACCATCTACAAGATGCACCGCAGCGACTCGCCAAGGCACCTTCAACAGCACCTTCCAAACCCACCACCTCTACCATCTAGAAGGACAAGGGCAGTACTTGGGAACACCACCACCTTGAAGTTCCACTCCGAGACCAGTGCAGAAGGAGCCTTGAAATGTTTTTTTTTCTGATTAAGAGGACAAAAGGTTACGGCTAAAAGGTGGAAGAATGGGGTTGAGGAACATAACGAACAGCCACCATTGAAATGCGAAGCAGAATCGATGGGCCAAATGGCCTAATTCTTCTCCTATATCTTGTGTTAAAGGAGGAGTTGGATGGATTCCTGATCACCAAGGGAGGTGAGGTTATGTGGAGCGGGGTAGGCGGGAGCATGGGGGCTTTGAGTTTACAATCGAATTGGCCACAATCTTAGTGATCCTGCTCTGACCAAGACCGCAAGAAGCTACAAAGGGCTGTGAGCGTAGCCCAGTCCCATCACACAAACCAATCTCCCATCCATTGACTCAGTCTACTCATCCCGCTGCCTCGGGGAAAAGCAGCCAGCATAATCAAGGACCTCACGCACCCCGGACATTCTCTCTTCCGTCTGGAAAAAGATTCAAAAGTCTGAGGTCACGTACCAACCGACTCAAGAACAGCTTCTTCCTCGCTACCATCAGAGCCTTGGGCATGGTGGCAGAGCTGTTAGCACTGCTGCCGCACAGCGCCAGGGACCCGGGTTTAATTCCAGGCTTGGGACACTGTCTGCGTGCACGCACTCCCTGTGTCTGTGTGGGTTTCCTCCGGGTGCTCCGGTATCCTCCCACAGTCCGAAAGACTTGCTCATTAGGTGCATTGGCCGTGCCGAATTCTCCCTTAGTGTACCCGAACAGGCTCCGGAGTGTAGTGACTAGGGGATTTTCATTGTAACTTAGAACAGTACAGCACAGAACAGGCCCTTCGGCCCACGATGTTGTGCCGAGCTTTATCTGAAACCAAGATCAAGCTATCCCACTCCCTATCATCCTGGTGTGCTCCATGTGCCTATCTAATAACCGCTTAAATGTTCCTAAAGTGTCTGACTCCACTATCACTGCAGGCAGTCCATTCCACACCCCAACCACTCTCTGCGAATAGAACCTACCTCTGATATCCTTCCTATATCTCCCACCATGAACCCTATAGTTATGCCCCCTTGTAATAGCTCCATCCACCCGAGGAAATAGTCTTTGAACGTTCACTCTATCTATCCCCTTCATTATTTTATAAACCTCTATTAAGTCTCCCCTCAACCTCCTCCGCTCCAGAGAGAACAGCCCTAGCTCCCTCAACCTTTCCTCATAAGACCTACCCTCCAAACCAGGCAGCATCCTGATAAATCTCCTTTGCACTCTTTCCAGCGCTTCCACATCCTTCTTATAGTGAGGTGACCAGAACTGCACACAATATTCCAAATGTGGTCTCACCAAGGTCCTGTACAGTTGCAGCATAACCCCATGGCTCTTAAACTCCAACCCCCTGTTAATAAAAGCTAACACACTATAGGCCTTCTTCACAGCTCTATCCACTTGAGTGGCAACCTTTAGAGATCTGTGGATATGAACCCCAAGATCTCTCTGTTCCTCCACATTCTTCAGAACCCTACCTTTGACCCTGTAATCCACATTTCAATTTGTCCTACCAAAATGAATCACCTCGCATTTGTCAGGGTTAAACTCCATTTGCCATTTTTCAGCCCAGCTTTGCATCCTATCTATGTCTCTTTGCAGCCTACAACAGCCCTCCACCTCATCCACTACTCCACCAATCTTGGTGTCATCAGCAAATTTACTGATCCACCCTTCAGCCCCCTCCTCCAAGTCATTAATAAAACTTCATTGCAGTGTTAATGTAAGTTTACTTGTGACTAATAAATAAACTAACTTTTGAATGGACCTACCATATATTACAAAAACAGAAACTGCTGGAAAATCTCAGCAGGTCTGCCAGCTTCTGTGGGGAAGAGAACAGATAAGAGAACAGGTAAGCTTCTGTGGGGAAGAGAACAGATAAGAGAACAGGTAAGCGTTCTCCAAGGCGGCCTTCGCGACACACGACAGCGCAGAGTCGCGGAGCAGAAACTGATAGCCAGGTTCCGCACACACAAGGACGGCCTCAACCGGGATATTGGGTTTATGTCACACTATTTCACATAAATATTTCTGCTTTTTTCCTCCTGAGTCTTTATCATGCGATCCTAGAATCAGAATTTATGTCACACTATTTGTAACTCCCACAGTTGCGTGGACCTGCAGAGTTTCACTGGCTGTCTTGTCTGGAGACAATACACATCTTTTTAGCCTGTCTTGATGCTCTCTCCACTCCCATTGTTTTGTTTCTTAAAGACTGGATTAGTTGTAAGTATTCGCATTCCAACCATTATTCATGTAAATTGAGTCTGTGTCTTATAAGTTCTGTTTGTGAACAGAATTCCCACTCACCTGAAGAAGGGGCTCAGAGCCTCGAAAGCTTGTGTGGCTTTTGCTACCAAATAAACCTGTTGGACTTTAACCTGGTGTTGTTAAACTTCTTACGAAGAGAACAGAGCCAATGTTTCTAGTCTAGATGACCCTTCCTCAGATACATTAAGCTGAACTTTCTCTACACCCTAGCTGTGTCTGCAACATTACATTCTGCACCCTCTCCTTCTCCCCCATGTACTCTATGAACCGTATGCTTTGTCCGTATAGCGCACAAGAAACAAACCTTTTCTCTGTAGCCTAATATATGTGACAATAATAAATCAAACTCATCGTCTGAGTGGTACGGGATCTCTTGTGAAAGGAGTTTCGCACACTGGCCTTCATCAGTCAGGGTACTGAGGACAGGAGTTGGGACATTATGTTACAGTTGTACATGTTGTCCATGAGATCGCACTTGGAGTACTGCATATTATTATGAGACAGACATTGATAAACTGGAAAGAGTGCAAAGAAGGACGTTGCCAGGCCCACTGGGCAGGAGTTATAGGGAGCGGTTGGCCAGGACTTTATTCCTTGCAACGTAGGAGAATGAGGGGTAACCTTATTGAAGTTATAAAATCCTGTAAAGTTTATTAGTCACAAGTCAGGCTTACATTAACACTGCAATGAAGTTACTGTGAAATTCCCCTCGTCGCCACACTCTGGCGCCTGTTTGGGTCAATGCACCTAACCAGCACATCTTTCAGAATGCGGGAGGAAACCGGAGCACCCGGAGGAAACCCACGCAGATACGGGGAGAACGTGCAAACTCCACACAGTGACCCAAGCCGGGAATCGAACCTGGGTCCCTGGCGCTGTGAGGCAGCAGTGCTAACCACTGTGCTACCCCATGAGGGGGGGGGAAAGATAGGGTGAATACTCACAGTCTTTCCCCCAGGAATTGAAAACTAGAGGGCATAGGTTTAAGATGAGAAGGCAAAGATTGAGGAGGAACCTGAGGGACAACTTCTTCACGCAGAGGGTTGTGCATATGCGAGTTATGATGTGGAGATGGCGTTGGACTGGGGTAAGCACAGTAAGAAGTTTCTGGGGGTTACGGATAGCGTGACATGAACCCAAGATCCCGGTTGAGGCCGTCCCCATGTGTGCGGAACTTGGCTATCAGTCTCTGCTCAGCGATTCTGCGTTATCGTGTACATTAATCACTCCTGCCTGGTGATTGCTGAGCGTTCATGAACACTGCGCGAGAATCACCAGGCAGGAGTGTTCCCTTCTTGTTGGGGAGCACTTCAGCAGTCACAGGCCTCTGATCTTCGGGTAAGCGTTCTCCAAGGCAGCCTTCACGACAACGCAGAGCCGCTGAGCAGAAACTGATAGCCAAGTTCCGCACACATGAGGACGGCCTCAACCGGGATCTTGGGTTCATGTCACACTATCTGTAACCCCCACAACTTGCCTGGGCTTGCAGAATCTCACTAACTGTCCTGGCTGGAGACAATACACATCTCTTTAACCTGTGCTTAACCCTCTCTCCACTCACATTGTCTGTACCTTTAAGACTTGATTTAAAGACACGCATTCCAACCATTATCTTGTAAATTGAGTTTGTGTCTGTATATGCCTTGTTTTGAACATAAGTCCTCACTCACCTGATGAAGGAACTTGTGACTCTGAAAGCTAGTGCTACCAGATAAACCTGTTGGACTTTAACCCGGTCTTGTGAGACTTCTTACATATGAGAGTTGCCAGAGAAAGTGGTTGAAGCAGGTACAATTGCAACATTTAAAAAGCATTTGGATAAGTACGTGGGTGGGAAAGGATTAGAGGGATGTGGCCCAGACACAGGCAATTGGGACTCACTGGGAGGGAATCATGGACCGTGCTGTATTGCTCTATCGCAGCTTAATGTTCCCGCTTCTCCAGGGGCAACGCGAGCCAGCCTTGATACCTTCCAAGTCCACAATCAGATCGGCCACAATCCGAATTGAATAGCAAAGCAGCCTCGAGGGGCCGAATGGCCAACTCTTGGCCATTCCCCTCACCCTAACACCATGAGTGGAAAGGCACTTTGCAGTCTACGCATCGGCTTGGTGCGGGATAAAGCGAGGCAGGGAGGACACCTCCATAACCCCCCAGTCAAAACCAAGTGGCTACCGTGGCCCCAGAAGATGGTCAAGTTGGCCAGGGTCAGGGGTCAAGCCTCCCTCTTGAGAGCCCGGATGGAGGTGCTGTGCGTTGGGGTGGGAGGGGTTGCGTGGGCCCCGTCCTGTCAATCAAACTCCTGCCGGGGGCGGCACCTGCCGCGCGCCCGCACAGCTTTGAATCTCAACGGTCCGACCGGGCGGAGTGCGCAAGCGCCGGAAGGCTGGTCCCCTCCCAGGCCAGCCGGCAGCCAATCACGCATGCGTCACTGCCGGCTGACCTCCCGTCAAGATTCCTCCCCCCCCCAAAAAAAACAGCGCGCGTGGCGGACGGCTGCTCCTTCACGTCACAAACACGCAGCGTCGCATCCCACTCGCGCGACTGCCAGCAGGCCAACTCTCGACACGTCACGATGCCCGCATAGCGCTTGCGCCAGTGCCGGCAGCCTGACGAACTTGCGCAGTTCTGTCTCCCGGCATTTATTTCCCCTCCCCACCACCATCGCGCCCACTTACCCTCCAACGAAAGCAAATAAAAGGGGCGGTGGGCCAGAAGCTTTCAGATTTTTGGATGTTAAAGGTGTTGGGCGAGGTTGCGGGCCCGGTCAGCTGGTGCCGCTGTGGGAATGAAGTCGATCTCTGGCCTCTAACCGTTTAGACTCTTCTCCCCGCTTCAAACCTGCCGCGGCTCACACCCACCAGCCAATCAGCTGCTGACTCAACCCACGTGACGCCCCATAGGCCAATCAGCTGCTGGTTTAACCCACGTGATACCCCATAGGCCAATCGGCTGCCGACCCGACCACGTGGCCTTCCCTCCAACCGTTCAAGGCTATCCACCAATCCCCTGCCGGGTTCCATGTCGCCCAGCCCCTGATTGGTCCGTGCTGTCCACCCCCGTGCTCCCAATGGTCCGTTTCAAAAGGCGCCGTCAATCACGCTGAGGAACACGCCCCCCCCACCTCCTCTGATTGGTTCGGGTATGAGGCGGACACCGGTAGTCGATTGGTGGAGTTCCCCGTCAATCAATTACCATCACAATGGCCCGCGCCGCCCCCCCGCTCCTGAAAGAAGGGGGGCGGGATTAACATCCGTCTGCCGCTCCGCGATTGGTGCATTGTGAGGGAGGGGGAGGGCGCTGATTGATGGGTCTGCGTGTCAATCCGGATGACGATGACCAGGTTGATTGGCTTCGGGGGGGGGAGGAGGCGGGCCGGCTGGGGGACCGCCCTCTGATTGGCGCGCAGCCGCGTCAATCCAAGGCCCACAATGGAACGGGCCCCGGCCAATGATTGGCCGCGGCTGTTGCTAGGGGCAGGGTTTCGTCTGGTGATTGGTCAAGAGGCGCCGCGGGCACTCGGCGGCGATTGGTTAGACCCCCGGGCAGAGGGCGGGCCGATCGATGTGTTGGCTCCTCCGGCTCCTCCTCCCGCGCGGCGGCGGCGGCGGCGGCTCCTCCTCCATCTTTCCCCATCGGCCGGCTGTCATGGCGGAGTTCGGCGACTTGCTGCTGTCGGTTCTCTCCAGCGTCCGGGTACCGCGGAGCGGCGACCGGGTCCACAAGGACGAGTGCGTCTTCTCTTATGACACGCCGGTGAGTCAGTGAGTGAGGGGAAGGAAATAACAGCTTGGTCCCTCTGTGAGAAGGAGGGGGGTGAGGGGGGGGGGGATGGGGAGTGAATTGCATGCCAATTGATGTCAATCACGCCCGCTTGAGAGAAAAGCCTGGAGGACTAGGCCTCGGCTGACTTGGTGGTTTGGGCAGGCATGCCGGGAGTTGTAGTCCCTTTCCGGCTCACCCGCCTTAGGCCCAATATGGTGCGTCCGGTGGCGCCGAACTACAACCCCCGTCGTGCCCCGCGCGGGGCGGCCCCGGCCTCCCCTCAGCAAGTGGCTTCTAAGATGGCCGCCGGGAGTCGTAGTTCCAACTCGAGCGCGCGAGTGGTGTCCAAGATGGCCGCCGGGAGATGTAGTCAACCCGACCGTGCGGGGCCGCTGGGAGTTGTAGTTCCCCCCCCCCCCCCCCCCCGCCGCACTCAGACCCTGGGCTTGGGCGTCCAAGATGGCCGCCGTCGAGCATGGCCCGCTGGGAGTTGTAGTTCTCCCGGCCCTGCGGCGCCGCTGGCAGCGATGGCAGGCGGGGGATGGTGTGGACTACACGTCCCAGCGTCCCCCACCACCAGCCCCACTGCAGTGCCCTGCCTTGGGTGGAAGACAACAGCAGTGGGTGTGACCAGCAGGAAAGGAGAGGGGCGGAGTGGCCTCCCTTTTAATTCTCTTTCTCTTCTGTGCGTCTCACATTTGGTGCTTTTTGAATTCCTTGCCCCATCTTTTCCAAAACATTGTGTCTCTTTAAAAATCGACTTAGGATAAGTAGAAGGAGGCCATTCAGACCCTCCAGCCTGCTCCACCATTCAATAGGATCATGGCTGATCCGACCGACCACCCTCACGTCCACTGCCCTCACTCCGTAACCCTTGATTCCCTTACTGATCAAAGCTATCTATCTCAGCCTCCAGTGTACATAAGGACTCTGCCCCACCCAGCTCCCTGTGGCAAGGAGTTACAAAGACACTCAACCCTCTGGGAGAAGAAATTCCTCCTCACCTCAGTCTTAAATTGGCGCCCCTTTATTCTGAGCCTATGCCCTCTGGTCCTACGCTCGCCCATGAGGGGAAGCACCTTCAGGGCAGGGAAGGCTAAGTGGGGGATATGATTGAGGTGTGTCAGATTGTGAGGCAACACGAAAGCAGGAGTAGACCATTCGGCCCTTCGAGCTTGCTCCGCCATTCATTTTGATCATGGCTCATCATCGAATTCAATATCCTGATTCCCCCATTTCCCCAATTCCCTCGATCCCTTCAGCCCCAAGAGCGATATCTAATTTCTTCTTGAAATCACACAACGTTTTGGCCTCAGCTGCTTTCTGTGGGAGTGAATTCCACACATTCACCACCCTCTGGGTGAAGAAATTTCTCCTCCCCTCAATCCTCAAAGGTTTTTACCCCCTTATCCTCAAACTATGACCCCCCTGGTTCTGGACTGCCCCCCACCATCGGGAACCTTCTTTCTGAATCTACCCTGTTAGAATAAGTTTCTATGAGACCCCCCCCTCACTCCAGTGAATATAATCCTAATTGACTTAGTCTCTCACA
>NW_027593448.1:0-32209 GCF_964213995.1 Mustelus asterias
CGGGCAAAGGGGAGAGCTTGTGGGCGTGACTCTCCTGTCAGTGGGCGGGGCTACAGTCAATGGGTGCTGACACTGGGATATTGTGGGTTTAATTACAAAGCGAGTTTTGCACTGACTGGATATTTAGAAAGTTTATTTACTAGTATCACCAGTAGGTAGCACGGTGGTTAGCACTGCTGCTTCACAGCTCCAGGGACCTGGGTTCGATTCCCGGCTCGGGTCACTGTCTGTGTGGAGTTTGCACATTCTCCTCGTGTCTGCGCGGGTTTCCTCCGGGTGCTCCGGTTTCCTCCCACAGTCCAAAGATGTGCAGGTTAGGTTGATTGGCCAGGTTAAAAATTGCCCCTTAGTGTCCTGAGATGTGTAGGTTAGAGGGATTAGTGGGTAAAATATGTAGGGTTGTGGGGGTAGGGCTTGGGTGGGATTGTGGTCGGTGCAGACTCGATGGGCCGAATGGCCTCTTTCTGTACTGTAGGGTTTCTCTGATTTCTTTCTGAGTAGGCTTACATTAACAGTGCAATGAAGTTACTGTGAAAATCCCCCAGTCACCACACGCTGGCACCTGTTCGGGTTACACTGAGGGAGAATTTAGCACGGTCCATGCACCCTAACCAGCACGTCTTTCAGTCTGTGGGAGGAAACCAAAGCACTCGGAGGAAACCCACACGGGGAGAACGTGCAGACTCCACTGTGTGGAGTTTGCACATTCTCCCCATGTCTGCGCGGGTTTCCTCCGGGTGCTCCGGTTTCCTCCCACACTCCAAAGGCGTGCAGGTTAGGGTGCATGGACCGTGCTAAAAGATTGCCCATTGGTGTCCTGGGATGCGTGGGTTAGAGGGATCAGCGGGTAAATGTGTGGGGATGTGGGGGTGGGGCCTGGGTGGGATTGTGGTCGGTGCAGACTCGATGGGCCGAATGGCCTCTTTCTGCACGGTAGGGTTTCTATGATTCTATGACTCCACACAGACAGTGACCCAAGCTGGGAATCGAACCGAGGTCTCCGGCGCTGTGAAGGAGCCGTGTTAACTACTGTGCTACCATACTGCCCTAAGGGTTTCATTAAGGATTTAATTTGAAAGGGTGTTTACACTGACTGAATATGAAGGGTTATTAAGTGCTGCCTTACAGCACCAGGGACCCAGGTTTGATTCCTGGCTTGGGTCACTGTCTGTGCGGTGACTGCACATTCTCCCTGTGTCTGTGTGGGTTTCCTCCGAGTGCTCTGGTTTCTTCCCACAGTCTGAAAGACGTGCTGGTTAGGGTCCATTGGCCGTGCTAAATTCTCCCTTAGTGTACCCGAACAGACGACGGAGTGTGGCGACTAGGGGATTTTCACAGAACTTCATTGCAGTGTTAATATAAGCCTACTTATGACTAATAAGTAAACTTTTCAATTCGAAAGGGTGTTTACACTGAGTGGATATTCAGGGTTTAATTTGAAAGGGTGTTTACACTGAGTGGATATCAGTTACTAGTGGTGTACCGCAAGGATCTGTTTTGGGGCCACTGCTGTTTGTCATTTTTATAAATGACCTGGATGAGGGCGTAGAAGGATGGGTTAGTAAATTTGCGGATGACACTAAAGACGGTGGAGTTGTGGACAGTGCGGAAGGTTGTCGCAGGTTACAGAGGGACATGGATAAACTGCAGAGCTGGGCTGAGAGGTGGCAAATGGAGTTTAATGCGGAAAAGTGTCAGGTGATTCACTTTGGAAGGAGTAACAGGATTATAGAGTACTGGACTAATGGTAAGATACTTGGTAGTGTGGATGAACAGAGAGATCTTGGTGTCCATGTGCATAGATCCCTGAAAGTTGGCACCCAGGTTGATAGGGTTGTTAAGAAGGCGTACGGAGTGTTAGCTTTTATTGGTAGGGGGATTGAGTTGCGGAGCCAGGAGGTCATGCTGCAACTGTACAAAACTCTGGTGCGGCCGCACTTGGAGTATTGCGTACAGTTCTGGTCGCTGCATTATAGGAAAGATGTGGATGCATTGGAAAGGGTGCAGAGGAGATTTACCAGGATGTTGCCTGGTATGGTGGGAAGGTCTTATGAGGAAAGGCTGAGGGACTTGAGGTTGTTTTCGTTAGAGAGAAGAAGGTTAAGAGGTGACTTAATAGAGGCGCACAAGATGATCAGAGGATTAGATAGGGTGGATAGTGAGAGCCTTTTTCCTCGGATGGTGATAGCTAGCACGAGGGGACATAGCTTTAAATTGAGGGGTGAGAGATATAGGACAGATGTCAGAGGTAGGTTCTTTACTCAGAGAGTAGTAAGGGTGTGGAATGCCCTGCCTGCAGCAGTAGTGGACTCGTCAACATTAAGGGCATTTAAATGGTTATTGGATAAACATATGGATGATATTGGAATAATGTAGATTAGAGGGGCTTTAGATTGGTTTCACTGGTCAGCACAACATCGAGGGCCGGAGGGCCTGTACTGCGCTGTAATGTTCGATGTTAACTTGAAAGGGTGTTTACACTAAGTGGATATTAAGGGTTTAATCTGAAAGGGTGTTTACACTGAGAGCATATTACGGGTTATGAATTGCTGTCTTACAACACCAGGGACATGGGTTCGAATGGCAGCTTGGGTCACTCTCTTTGCCGAACTTGTACATTCTCCCTGTGTCTGCATGGGTTTCCTCCGGGTGCTCCGGTTTCCTTCCACAGTCTGAAAGATGCGTTGGCTCGGGTGCAGTGAACGCGCTAAATTCTCCCTCAGTGTATCCCAACAGATACCAGAGTGTGGCGATTAGGGGATTTTCACAGTATCTTAATCACAGTGTTAATGTAAGCCTGCTTGTGACTTATACGTCAACTTTTTAAATTTGAAAGAGTGTTTACACTGAGTGGATTACGAAGGTTTAATTTGAAAGAATCTTCACATTAAACAGATATGAAGATTTATCTTGACACTCTTGTTGGGACAGGCCTTTCCCTGACAGTCTGAAAGATGGTGGTGGCATCTGGGCTTTCTCCCTGTCACAAAGATGGCCGGACAGTCTATTGCTGCCTGTCACAAAAATGGACGCATTCGGTCTCAGATTTTGGCCAATCAAAAAGATGACGGATGCGCAGCCGCACCCTCCCAGTAGGTGCATGATTTATGACAATCAGAAAGATGGCTGCCCCCATGCCCAGTAAGAAGTCTCACAACACCAGGTTAAAGTCCAATAGGTTTATTTGGGAGCAAAAGCCACGAGCTTTCGGAGCGCTGCCCCTTCGTCAGGTGAGTGGGAGTTCTGTTCACAAACAGCGCATATAAAGACACAAACTCAATTTACAAAATAATGGTTGGAATGCGAGTCTTTACAGGTAATCAAGTCTTAAAGGTACAGACAATGTGAGTGGAGAGAGCGTTAAGCACAGGTTGAAGAGATGTGTATTGTCTCCAGACAGGACAGCTAGTGAGATTTTGCAAGCCCAGGCAAGTCGTGGGGGTTACAGATAGTGTGACATGAACCCAAGATCCCGGTTGAGGCCGTCCTCATGTGTGCGGAACTTGGCTATCAGTTTCTGCTCAGCGACTCTGCGTTGTCGTGTGTCGTGAAGGCCGCCTTGGAGATCTTTCAGCGTCTGGAGGACTCATTTTTTGGACTCATGGCGAACAATCACTGAAACAACTCTATGATGACATCAACAAGTTCCATCCCACCATCAGGCTCACCATGGACTACTCTCCAGAATCGGTTGCATTCTTGGACACACGCATCTCCATCAAGGACGGTCACCTCAGCACTTCACTGTACCGCAAGCCCATGGATAACCTCACGATGCTCCACTTCTCCAGCTTCCACCCTAAACACGTTAAAGAAGCCATCCCCTACGGACATGCCCTCAGTATACACAGGATCTGCTCGGATGAGGAGGATCGCAACAGACACCTCCAGACGCTGAAAGATGCCCTCATAAGAACAGGATATAGTGCTCGACTCATCGATCGACAGCTCTGAAGCGCCACAGTGAAAAACCGCACCAACCTCCTCAGAAGACAAACACGGGACACAGTGGACAGAGTACCCTTCGTCATCCAGTACTTCCCCGGAGCGGAGAAGCTATGACATCTCCTCCGGAGCCTTCAACATGTCTTTGATGTGTTATGGTTCGTTTTTGAGAAACACTTACATACTCGATGCAAGAGAAAAACATTGATCTTTAAAGAAAACAGTAAGAGTTTTAACAACACCAGGTTAAAGTCCAACAGGTTTATTGGGTAGCAAATACCATTAGCTTTCGGAGCGCTGCTCCTTCGTCAGATGGAGTGGAAATGTGCTCTCAAACAGGGCACAGAGACACAAAAATCAAGTTACAGAATACTGATTAGAATGCGAATCCCTACAGCCAACCAGATCTTAAAGATACAGACAATGTTAGAAAACCCAGTCCTTTATTTTCAAGCAAGTACAAGCTTTTGAAGACTCGCTGTTCTGACTCAGTGCCGTGCTCTGAGTCTCGCCGAGCGATATTCTCCAGAGAAAAGGGGCAGTCCCTCGTTTTATACTCATTTACAGCGATCAGTCACGTACACAGTATAACTTCATTATTGACTTCACCCAGATCACGTGCTTAGCAACAGCAAGATACAAAGACAGTTAAAGAAAAAACATAAATATGTCGAACCCCCCCCCCCGCCCCCCCGCCGGTTGCCATAGAAATTACACGTCCACCATTGTTCCAGTGGGAGATAATAAATGTTTCCCATCTATCTTGGGACACTATTTTGCACAGAGAGCGAGTGTTATCTTTCAGAAGCAAGGACACATGAGCAGAGTCCAGCCTAGACCGGTCTGTTCGAGCAGGAGTTTAGCTACAAGGTCAGGAGCAGTTCAGAATGGGGAATATGTTACCAGCACAAATTGTTCCACACACAAACTTTTCACAGTTTCAAGCTTATTTTACAGCAGAATGTAGTTAATTGTGATTAAGAGCAACCAGCTGCGTTTGCACTTTTAAAAACACTTTTTTTAGAAAAGGCCATAGATTTATGGCATATTAACCCCTTAACATCTCAGATGAAGACGAACATCTCGCCAAGGCCATCCCCACACCCCCACTTCTTGCCTTCAAACAACCGCACAACCTCAAACAGACCATTGTCCGCAGCAAACTACCCAGCCTTCAGGAGAACAGTGACCACGACACCACACAACCCTGCCACAGCAACCTCTGCAAGACGTACCGGATCATCGACACGGATGCCATCATCTCACGTGAGAACACCATCTACCAGGGACACGGTACCTACTGTTGCAACTCGGCCAACGTTGTCTACCTGATACGCTGCAGGAAAGGATGTCCCGAGGCATGGTACATTGGAGAAACCATGCAGACGCTACGACAACGGATGAATGAACACCGCTCGACAATCACCAGGCAAGACTGTTCTCTTCCTGTTGGGGAGCACTTCAGCGGTCATGGGTATTCAGCCTCTGATCTTCGGGTAAGCGTTCTCCAAGGCGGCCTTCACGACAGCGCAGAGTCGCTGAGCAGAGACTGATAGCCAAGTTCCGCACACATGAGGACGGCCTGAACCGGGATCTTGGGTTCATGTCACACTATCTGTAACTCCCACAACTTGACTGGACTTGCAGAATCTCACGAGCTGTCCTGTCTGGAGACAATACACATCTCTTTAACCTGCGCTTAACCCTCTCTCCACCCACATTGTCTGTATCTTTAAGACTTGATTACCTGGAAAGACTCACATTCCAACCATTATTCTGTAAATTGAGTTTGTGTCTTTGTGCCCGGTTTGTGAACAGAACTCCCACTCACCTGACGAAGGAGCAGCGCTCCGAAAGCGAGTGGCTTGTCCTACCAAGTAAACCTGTTGAACCTGGTGTTGTGGGACTTCTCACTGTGATCACCCCAGTCCAATGCCACTATCTCCACACCATGTCCCCCATTCCAGCAGCTCATTTACCGCCAGGCAAAAAGATGGCGGCGGTGCCGCCCACCCACCCCACCAGGAGGGAACTGCCAGTTAGAAAGATGGCTGCGCACAGCGGGAGGATATTCCCGCCAGGCAAAAAGATGGCGGCGAGGGGCGGTCCTGAGTTAAAAAAGCGGTGACGTCGACGCGATTGTTTGGCGCCAGATTCGGAGCGCGGGAAAGGAGAGAAACCCGGAGAGAGAAACAGTCAGGTAACTACAGCATTTATATCTAATATATAATATACACAGAGTCAGTCAGGTAACTACAGCATTTATATCTAATATATAATATACACAGAGACAGTGAGGTAACTACAGCATTTATATCTAATATATAATATACACAGAGACAGTGAGGTAACTACAGCATTTATATCTAATATAATATACACAGAGACAGTGAGGTAACTACAGCATTTATATCTAATATATAATATACACAGAGACAGTGAGGTAACTACAGCATTTATATCTAATATATAATATAATATACACAGAGACAGTGAGGTAACTGCAGCATTTATATCAAATATATAATATACACAGAGACAGTGAGGTAACTACAGCATTTATATCTAATATATAATATAATATACACAGAGACAGTGAGGTAACTGCAGCATTTATATCTAATATATAATATAATATACACAGAGACAGTGAGGTAACTGCAGCATTTATATCAAATATATAATATAATATACACAGAGACAGTGAGGTAACTGCAGCATTTATATCAAATATATAATATACACAGAGACAGTGAGGTAACTACAGCATTTATATCTAATATATAATATACACAGAGACAGTGAGGTAACTACAGCATTTATATCAAATATATAATATAATATACACAGAGACAGTGAGGTAACTGCAGCATTTATATCAAATATATAATATACACAGAGACAGTGAGGTAACGGCAGCATTTATATCTAATATAATATACACAGAGACAGTGAGGTAACGGCAGCATTTATATCTAATATATAATATAATATACACAGAGACAGTGAGGTAACTACAGCATTTATATCTAATATAATATACACAGAGACAGTGAGGTAACTACAGCATTTATATCTAATATAATATACACAGAGACAGTCAGGTAACTACAGCATTTATATCTAATATATAATATAATATACACAGAGACAGTGAGGTAACTACAGCATTTATATCTAATATATAATATAATATACACAGACAGTGAGGTAACTACAGCATTTATATCTAATATATAATATAATATACACAGACAGTGAGGTAACTACAGCATTTATATCTAATATAATATACACAGAGACAGTGAGGTAACTACAGCATTTATATCTAATATATAATATAATATACACAGAGACAGTGAGGTAACTACAGCATTTATATCTAATATATAATATACACAGAGACAGTGAGGTAACTACAGCATTTATATCTAATATATAATATACACAGAGACAGTGAGGTAACTACAGCATTTATATCTAATATATAATATACACAGAGACAGTGAGGTAACTACAGCATTTATATCTAATATATAATATACACAGAGACAGTGAGGTAACTACAGCATTTATATCTAATATATAATATACACAGAGACAGTGAGGTAACTACAGCATTTATATCTAATATATAATATACACAGAGACAGTGAGGTAACTACAGCATTTATATCTAATATATAATATACACAGAGTCAGTGAGGTAACTACAGCATTTATATCTAATATATAATATAATATACACAGAGACAGTGAGGTAACTACAGCATTTATATCTAATATATAATATACACAGAGACAGTGAGGTAACTACAGCATTTATATCAATATATAATATACACAGAGTCAGTGAGGTAACTACAGCATTTATATCTAATATATAATATACACAGAGACAGTGAGGTAACTACAGCATTTATATCTAATATATAATATACACAGAGACAGTGAGGTAACTACAGCATTTATATCTAATATATAATATACACAGAGACAGTGAGGTAACTACAGCATTTATATCTAATATATAATATAATATACACAGAGACAGTGAGGTAACTACAGCATTTATATCTAATATATAATATACACAGAGACAGTGAGGTAACTACAGCATTTATATCAATATATAATATACACAGAGACAGTGAGGTAACTACAGCATTTATATCTAATATATAATATACACAGAGACAGTGAGGTAACTACAGCATTTATATCTAATATATAATATACACAGAGACAGTGAGGTAACTACAGCATTTATATCTAATATATAATATACACAGAGACAGTGAGGTAACTACAGCATTTATATCTAATATAATATACACAGACAGTGAGGTAACTACAGCATTTATATCTAATATATAATATACACAGAGACAGTGAGGTAACTACAGCATTTATATCTAATATATAATATACACAGAGACAGTGAGGTAACTACAGCATTTATATCTAATATATAATATACACAGAGACAGTGAGGTAACTACAGCATTTATATCTAATATATAATATACACAGAGACAGTGAGGTAACTACAGCATTTATATCTAATATAATATACACAGACAGTGAGGTAACTACAGCATTTATATCAAATATAATATATAATATACACAGAGACAGTGAGGTAACGACAGCATTTATATCTAATATATAATATACACAGAGACAGTGAGGTAACTACAGCATTTATATCTAATATATAATATAATATACACAGACAGTGAGGTAACTACAGCATTTATATCTAATATATAATATAATATACACAGACAGTGAGGTAACTACAGCATTTATATCTAATATATAATATAATATACACAGACAGGTAACTACAGCATTTATATCTAATATATAATATACACAGAGACATAGAACATAGAACATAGAACATTACAGCGCAGAACAGGCCCTTCGGCCCACGATGTTGCACCGACCAGTTAAAAAAACAAACTGTGACCCTCCAACCTAAACCAATTTCTTTTCGTCCATGAACCTATCTACGGATCTCTTAAACGCCCCCAAACTAGGCGCATTTACTACTGATGCTGGCAGGGCATTCCAATCCCTCACCACCCTCTGGGTAAAGAACCTACCCCTGACATCGGTTCTATAACTACCCCCCCTCAATTTAAAGCCATGCCCCCTCGTGCTGGATTTCTCCATCAGAGGAAAAAGGCTATCACTATCCACCCTATCTAAACCTCTAATCATCTTATATGTTTCAATAAGATCCCCTCTTAGCCGCCGCCTTTCCAGCGAAAACAATCCCAAATCCCTCAGCCTCTCCTCATAGGATCTCCCCTCCATACCAGGCAACATCCTGGTAAACCTCCTCTGCACCCTCTCCAAAGCCTCCACATCCTTCCTGTAATGTGGGGACCAGAACTGCACACAGTACTCCAAGTGCGGCCGCACCAGAGTTGTGTACAGTTGCAACATAACGCTACGACTCCTAAATTCAATCCCCCTACCAATAAACGCCAAGACACCATATGCCTTCTTAACAACCTTATCTACTTGATTCCCAACTTTCAGGGATCTATGCACACATACACCTAGATCCCTCTGCTCCTCCACACTATTCAAAGTCCTCCCGTTAGCCCTATACTCAACACATCTGTTATTCCTACCAAAGTGAATTACCTCACACTTCTCCGCATTAAACTCCATCCGCCACCTCTCGGCCCAACTTTGCAACCTGTCTAAGTCTTCCTGCAAACTACGACACCCTTCCTCACTGTCTACCACACCACCGACTTTGGTGTCATCAGCAAATTTGCTAATCCACCCAACTATACCCTCATCCAGATCATTAATAAATATTACAAACAGCAGTGGCCCCAAAACAGATCCCTGAGGTACACCACTTGTAACCGCACTCCATGATGAATATTTACTATCAACCACCACCCTCTGTTTCCTATCCGCTAGCCAATTCCTGATCCAATTTCCTAGATCACCCCCAATCCCATACATCTGCATTTTCTGCAGAAGCCTACCATGGTGAACCTTATCAAACGCCTTACTAAAATCCATATATACCACGTCCACTGCCTTGCCCCCATCCACCTCCTTGGTCACTTTCTCAAAAAACTCAATAAGGTTAGTAAGGCACGACCTACCTGCCACAAAACCATGCTGACTATCACCTATCAATTCATTACTCTCCAAATAACTATAAATCCTATCCCTTATAATTTTTTCCAACATCTTGCCGACAACAGAAGTGAGACTCACCGGTCTATAATTCCCGGGGAAGTCTCTGTTCCCCTTCTTAAACAATGGGACAACATTCGCTAACCTCCAAGACAGTGAGGTAACTACAGCATTTATATCTAATATAATATACACAGACAGTGAGGTAACTACAGCATTTATATCAAATATAATATATAATATACACAGAGACAGTGAGGTAACTACAGCATTTATATCTAATATATAATATACACAGAGACAGTGAGGTAACTAAAGCATTTATATCTAATATATAATATACACAGAGACAGTGAGGTAACTGCAGCATTTATATCTAATATAAAATATAATATACACAGAGACAGTGAGGTAACTACAGCATTTATATCTAATATATAATATAATATACACAGACAGTGAGGTAACTACAGCATTTATATCTAATATATAATATAATATACACAGACAGGTAACTACAGCATTTATATCTAATATATAATATACACAGAGACAGTGAGGTAACTACAGCATTTATATCTAATATAATATACACAGACAGTGAGGTAACTACAGCATTTATATCAAATATAATATATAATATACACAGAGACAGTGAGGTAACGACAGCATTTATATCTAATATATAATATACACAGAGACAGTGAGGTAACTACAGCATTTATATCTAATATATAATATAATATACACAGACAGTGAGGTAACTACAGCATTTATATCTAATATATAATATAATATACACAGACAGTGAGGTAACTACAGCATTTATATCTAATATATAATATAATATACACAGACAGTGAGGTAACTACAGCATTTATATCAAATATAATATATAATATACACAGAGACAGTGAGGTAACGACAGCATTTATATCTAATATATAATATACACAGAGACAGTGAGGTAACTACAGCATTTATATCTAATATATAATATAATATACACAGAGACAGTGAGGTAACTACAGCATTTATATCTAATATATAATATACACAGAGACAGTGAGGTAACTACAGCATTTATATCTAATATATAATATACACAGAGACAGTGAGGTAACTACAGCATTTATATCTAATATATAATATACACAGAGACAGTGAGGTAACTGCAGCATTTATATCTAATATAAAATATAATATACACAGAGACAGTGAGGTAACTACAGCATTTATATCTAATATATAATATACACAGAGACAGTGAGGTAACTACAGCATTTATATCTAATATATAATATACACAGAGACAGTGAGGTAACTGCAGCATTTATATCTAATATAAAATATAATATACACAGAGACAGTGAGGTAACTACAGCATTTATATCTAATATATAATATACACAGAGACAGTGAGGTAACTGCAGCATTTATATCTAATATAAAATATAATATACACAGAGACAGTGAGGTAACTACAGCATTTATATCTAATATATAATATACACAGAGACAGTGAGGTAACTACAGCATTTATATCTAATATATAATATAATATACACAGAGACAGTGAGGTAACTACAGCATTTATATCTAATATATAATATAATATACACAGAGACAGTGAGGTAACTACAGCATTTATATCTAATATAATATACACAGAGACAGTGAGGTAACTGCAGCATTTAGATCTAATATATAATATACACAGAGACAGTGAGGTAACTGCAGCATTTATATCTAATATATAATATACACAGAGACAGTGAGGTAACTGCAGCATTTATATCTAATATATAATATACACAGAGACAGTGAGGTAACTGCAGCATTTATATCTAATATATAATATACACAGAGACAGTGAGGTAACTGCAGCATTTATATCTAATATATAATATAATATACACAGAGACAGTGAGGTAACTGCAGCATTTATATCTAATATATAATATACACAGAGACAGTGAGGTAACTACAGCATTTATATCTAATATATAATATACACAGAGACAGTGAGGTAACTACAGCATTTATATCTAATATAATATATAATATACACAGAGACAGTGAGGTAACTGCAGCATTTATATCTAATATAATATATAATATACACAGAGACAGTGAGGTAACTGCAGCATTTATATCTAATATAATATATAATATACACAGAGACAGTGAGGTAACTACAGCATTTATATCTAATATAATATATAATATACACAGAGACAGTGAGGTAACTACAGCATTTATATCTAATATAATATACACAGAGACAGTGAGGTAACTGCAGCATTTAGATCTAATATATAATATACACAGAGACAGTGAGGTAACTGCAGCATTTATATCTAATATATAATATACACAGAGACAGTGAGGTAACTGCAGCATTTATATCTAATATATAATATACACAGAGACAGTGAGGTAACTGCAGCATTTATATCTAATATATAATATACACAGAGACAGTGAGGTAACTGCAGCATTTATATCTAATATATAATATAATATACACAGAGACAGTGAGGTAACTGCAGCATTTATATCTAATATATAATATACACAGAGACAGTGAGGTAACTACAGCATTTATATCTAATATATAATATACACAGAGACAGTGAGGTAACTACAGCATTTATATCTAATATAATATATAATATACACAGAGACAGTGAGGTAACTGCAGCATTTATATCTAATATATAATATATAATATACACAGAGACAGTGAGGTAACTGCAGCATTTATATCTAATATAATATATAATATACACAGAGACAGTGAGGTAACTACAGCATTTATATCTAATATAATATATAATATACACAGAGACAGTGAGGTAACTGCAGCATTTATATCTAATATAATATATAATATACACAGAGACAGTGAGGTAACTACAGCATTTGTATCTAATATATAATATAATATACACAGAGACAGTGAGGTAACTACAGCATTTATATCTAATATATAATATACACAGAGACAGTGAGGTAACTGCAGCATTTATATCTAATATATAATATAATATACACAGAGACAGTGAGGTAACTGCAGCATTTATATCTAATATAATATATAATATACACAGAGACAGTGAGGTAACTACAGCATTTATATCTAATATATAATATACACAGAGACAGTGAGGTAACTACAGCATTTATATCAAATATATAATATACACAGAGACAGTGAGGTAACTACAGCATTTATATCTAATATATAATATACACAGAGACAGTGAGGTAACTGCAGCATTTATATCTAATATATAATATACACAGAGACAGTGAGGTAACTACAGCATTTATATCTAATATATAATATACACAGAGACAGTGAGGTAACTACAGCATTTATATCAAATATATAATATAATATACACAGAGACAGTGAGGTAACTGCAGCATTTATATCAAATATATAATATACACAGAGACAGTGAGGTAACTGCAGCATTTATATCTAATATAATATATATATACACAGAGACAGTGAGGTAACTACAGCATTTATATCAAATATATAATATACACAGAGACAGTGAGGTAACTGCAGCATTTATATCTAATATAATATATAATATACACAGAGACAGTGAGGTAACTGCAGCATTTATATCTAATATATAATATACACAGAGACAGTGAGGTAACTACAGCATTTATATCAAATATATAATATACACAGAGACAGTGAGGTAACTACAGCATTTATATCAAATATATAATATACACAGAGACAGTGAGGTAACTACAGCATTTATATCTAATATAATATATAATATACACAGAGACAGTGAGGTAACTACAGCATTTATATCTAATATAATATATAATATACACAGAGTGAGGTAACTACAGCATTTATATCTAATATAATATACACAGAGACAGTGAGGTAACTACAGCATTTATATCAAATATATAATATACACAGAGACAGTGAGGTAACTACAGCATTTATATCTAATATATAATATACACAGAGACAGTGAGGTAACTACAGCATTTATATCTAATATAATATATAATATACAGAGAGACAGTGAGGTAACTACAGCATTTATATCTAATATATAATATACACAGAGACAGTGAGGTAACTACAGCATTTATATCTAATATAATATATAATATACACAGAGACAGTGAGGTAACTACAGCATTTATATCTAATATATAATATACACAGAGACAGTGAGGTAACTACAGCATTTATATCTAATATAATATATAATATACACAGAGACAGTGAGGTAACTACAGCATTTATATCTAATATATAATATACACAGAGACAGTGAGGTAACTACAGCATTTATATCTAATATAATATATAATATACACAGAGACAGTGAGGTAACTACAGCATTTATATCTAATATATAATATAATATACACAGAGTCAGTGAGGTAACTGCAGCATTTATATCTAATATAATATACACAGAGACAGTGAGGTAACTACAGCATTTATATCTAATATAATATATAATATACACAGAGACAGTGAGGTAACTACAGCATTGATATCTAATATAATATATAATATACACAGAGACAGTGAGGTAACTGCAGCATTTATATCTAATATAATATATAATATACACAGAGACAGTGAGGTAACTGCAGCATTTATATCTAATATATAATATACACAGAGACAGTGAGGTAACTACAGCATTTATATCTAATATAATATATAATATACACAGAGACAGTGAGGTAACTGCAGCATTTATATCTAATATATAATATAATATACACAGAGACAGTGAGGTAACTACAGCATTTATATCTAATATAATATATAATATACACAGAGACAGTGAGGTAACTGCAGCATTTATATCTAATATATAATATACACAGACAGTGAGGTAACTGCAGCATTTATATCTAATATAATATATAATATACACAGAGACAGTGAGGTAACTGCAGCATTTATATCTAATATAATATAATATACACAGAGACAGTGAGGTAACTACAGCATTTATATCTAATATAATATATAATATACACAGAGACAGTGAGGTAACTGCAGCATTTATATCTAATATATAATATACACAGAGACAGTGAGGTAACTACAGCATTTATATCTAATATATAATATACACAGAGACAGTGAGGTAACAGCAGCATTTATATCTAATATAATATATAATATACACAGAGACAGTGAGGTAACTGCAGCATTTATATCTAATATAATATAATATACACAGAGACAGTGAGGTAACTACAGCATTTATATCTAATATATAATATACACAGACAGTGAGGTAACTACAGCATTTATATCTAATATATAATATACACAGAGACAGTGAGGTAACTACAGCATTTATATCTAATATATAATATACACAGAGACAGTGAGGTAACTACAGCATTTATATCTAATATATAATATACACAGAGACAGTGAGGTAACTACAGCATTTATATCTAATATATAATATACACAGAGACAGTGAGGTAACTACAGCATTTATATCTAATATATAATATACACAGAGACAGTGAGGTAACTACAGCATTTATATCTAATATAATATATAATATACACAGAGACAGTGAGGTAACTGCAGCATTTATATCTAATATATAATATACACAGAGACAGTGAGGTAACTACAGCATTTATATCTAATATATAATATACACAGACAGTGAGGTAACTACAGCATTTATATCTAATATATAATATACACAGAGACAGTGAGGTAACTACAGCATTTATATCTAATATATAATATACACAGAGACAGTGAGGTAACTACAGCATTTATATCTAATATATAATATACACAGAGACAGTGAGGTAACTACAGCATTTATATCTAATATATAATATACACAGAGACAGTGAGGTAACTGCAGCATTTATATCAAATATATAATATAATATACACAGACAGTGAGGTAACTACAGCATTTATATCAAATATATAATATAATATACACAGACAGTGAGGTAACTACAGCATTTATATCTAACATAAGATATAATATACACAGAGACAGTGAGGTAACTGCAGCATTTATATCAAATATATAATATACACAGAGACAGTGAGGTAACTACAGCATTTATATCTAATATATAATATACACAGAGACAGTGAGGTAACTACAGCATTTATATCTAATATATAATATGCACAGAGACAGTGAGGTAACTGCAGCATTTATATCAAATATATAATATAATATACACAGACAGTGAGGTAACTACAGCATTTATATCTAACCTAATATATAATATGCACAGACAGTGAGGTAACTACAGCATTTATATCTAACATAATATATAATATACACAGAGTCAGTGAGGTAACTGCAGCATTTATATCTAATATAATATACACAGAGACAGTGAGGGAACTGCAGCATTTATATCTAATATAATATATAATATACACAGAGTCAGTGAGGTAACTGCAGCATTTATATCTAATATAATATACACAGAGACAGTGAGGTAACTGCAGCATTTATATCTAATATATAATATACACAGAGACAGTGAGGTAACTACAGCATTTATATCTAATATATAATATACACAGAGACAGTGAGGTAACTGCAGCATTTATATCTAATATATAATATACACAGAGACAGTCAGGTAACTGCAGCATTTATATCTAATATATAATATACACAGAGACAGTCAGGTAACTACAGCATTTATATCTAATATATAATATAATATACGCAGACAGTGAGGTAACTACACCATTTATATCTAATATATAATATACACAGAGACAGTGAGGTAACTGCAGCATTTATATCTAATATATAATATACACAGAGACAGTGAGGTAACTGCAGCATTTATATCTAATATATAATATAATATACACAGACAGTGAGGTAACTACACCATTTATATCTAATATATAATATACACAGAGACAGTGAGGTAACTGCAGCATTTATATCTAATATATAATATACACAGAGACAGTGAGGTAACTACAGCATTTATATCTAATATATAATATACACAGAGACAGTGAGGTAACTACAGCATTTATATCTAATATAATATATAATATACACAGACAGTGAGGTAACTACACCATTTATATCTAATATAATATACACAGAGACAGTGAGGTAACTACAGCATTTATATCTAATATATAATATACACAGAGACAGTGAGGTAACTGCAGCATTTATATCTAATATAATATATAATATACACAGAGACAGTGAGGTAACTGCAGCATTTATATCTAATATCATACAATATACACAGAGACAGTGAGGTAACTACAGCATTTATATCTAATATAATATATAATATACACAGAGACAGTGAGGTAACTGCAGCATTTATATCTAATATATAATATACACAGAGACAGTGAGGTAACTACAGCATTTATATCTAATATATAATATACACAGAGACAGTGAGGTAACTACAGCATTTATATCTAATATATAATATACACAGAGACAGTGAGGTAACTACAGCATTTATATCTAATATATAATATACACAGACAGTGAGGTAACTACAGCATTTATATCTAATATATAATATACACAGAGACAGTGAGGTAACTACAGCATTTATATCTAATATATAATATACACAGAGACAGTGAGGTAACTACAGCATTTATATCTAATATATAATATACACAGACAGTGAGGTAACTACAGCATTTATATCTAATATATAATATACACAGAGACAGTGAGGTAACTACAGCATTTATATCTAATATATAATATACACAGAGACAGTGAGGTAACTACAGCATTTATATCTAATATATAATATACACAGAGACAGTGAGGTAACTGCAGCATTTATATCTAATATATAATATACACAGAGACAGTGAGGTAACTACAGCATTTATATCTAATATAATATATAATATACACAGAGACAGTGAGGTAACTACAGCATTTATATCTAATATATAATATACACAGAGACAGTGAGGTAACTACAGCATTTATATCTAATATATAATATACACAGAGACAGTGAGGTAACTACAGCATTTATATCTAATATATAATATACACAGAGACAGTGAGGTAACTGCAGCATTTATATCTAATATATAATATACACAGAGACAGTGAGGTAACTACAGCATTTATATCTAATATATAATATACACAGAGACAGTGAGGTAACTACAGCATTTATATCTAATATAATATATAATATACACAGAGACAGTGAGGTAACTGCAGCATTTATATCTAATATATAATATACACAGAGACAGTGAGGTAACTACAGCATTTATATCTAATATATAATATACACAGACAGTGAGGTAACTACAGCATTTATATCTAATATATAATATACACAGAGACAGTGAGGTAACTACAGCATTTATATCGAATATATAATATACACAGAGACAGTGAGGTAACTACAGCATTTATATCTAATATATAATATACACAGAGACAGTGAGGTAACTGCAGCATTTATATCAAATATATAATATAATATACACAGACAGTGAGGTAACTACAGCATTTATATCAAATATATAATATAATATACACAGACAGTGAGGGAACTACAGCATTTATATCTAACATAATATATAATATACACAGAGACAGTGAGGTAACTGCAGCATTTATATCAAATATATAATATACACAGAGACAGTGAGGTAACTACAGCATTTATATCTAATATATAATATACACAGAGACAGTGAGGTAACTACAGCATTTATATATAATATACACAGAGACAGTGAGGTAACTGCAGCATTTATATCAAATATATAATATAATATACACAGACAGTGAGGTAACTACAGCATTTATATCTAACATAATATATAATATACACAGACAGTGAGGTAACTACAGCATTTATATCTAACATAATATATAATATACACAGAGTCAGTGAGGTAACTGCAGCATTTATATCTAATATAATATACACAGAGACAGTGAGGTAACTGCAGCATTTATATCTAATATAATATATAATATACACAGACAGTGAGGTAACTACAGCATTTATATCTAACATAATATATAATATACACAGAGTCAGTGAGGTAACTGCAGCATTTATATCTAATATAATATACACAGAGACAGTGAGGTAACTGCAGCATTTATATCTAATATATAATATACACAGAGACAGTGAGGTAACTACAGCATTTATATCTAATATATAATATACACAGAGACAGTGAGGTAACTACAGCATTTATATCTAATATAATATATAATATACACAGAGACAGTGAGGTAACTGCAGCATTTATATCTAATATATAATATACACAGAGACAGTGAGGTAACTACAGCATTTATATCTAATATATAATATACACAGACAGTGAGGTAACTACAGCATTTATATCTAATATATAATATACACAGAGACAGTGAGGTAACTGCAGCATTTATATCTAATATATAATATACACAGAGACAGTGAGGTAACTGCAGCATTTATATCTAATATATAATATACACAGAGACAGTGAGGTAACTACAGCATTTATATCTAATATATAATATACACAGAGACAGTGAGGTAACTGCAGCATTTATATCAAATATATAATATAATATACACAGACAGTGAGGTAACTACAGCATTTATATCAAATATATAATATAATATACACAGACAGTGAGGTAACTACAGCATTTATATCTAACATAATATATAATATACACAGAGACAGTGAGGTAACTGCAGCATTTATATCAAATATATAATATACACAGAGACAGTGAGTTAACTACAGCATTTATATCTAATATATAATATACACAGAGACAGTGAGGTAACTGCAGCATTTATATCAAATATATAATATAATATACACAGACAGTGAGGTAACTACAGCATTTATATCTAACATAATATATAATATACACAGACAGTGAGGTAACTACAGCATTTATATCTAACATAATATATAATATACACAGAGTCAGTGAGGTAACTGCAGCATTTATATCTAATATAATATACACAGAGACAGTGAGGTAACTGCAGCATTTATATCTAATATAATATATAATATACACAGACAGTGAGGTAACTACAGCATTTATATCTAACATAATATATAATATACACAGAGTCAGTGAGGTAACTGCAGCATTTATATCTAATATAATATACACAGAGACAGTGAGGTAACTGCAGCATTTATATCTAATATATAATATACACAGACAGTGAGGTAACTGCAGCATTTATATCTAATATATAATATACACAGAGACAGTGAGGTAACTGCAGCATTTATATCTAATATATAATATACACAGAGACAGTGAGGTAACTACAGCATTTATATCTAATATATAATATACACACAGACAGTGAGGTAACTACAGCATTTATATCTAATATATAATATACACAGAGACAGTGAGGTAACTGCAGCATTTATATCTAATATATAATATACACAGAGACAGTGAGGTAACTGCAGCATTTATATCTAATATATAATATACACAGAGACAGTGAGGTAACTGCAGCATTTATATCTAATATATAATATACACAGAGACAGTGAGGTAACTACAGCATTTATATCTAATATATAATATACACAGAGACAGTGAGGTAACTGCAGCATTTATATCTAATATAATATATAATATACACAGACAGTGAGGTAACTACAGCATTTATATCTAATATATAATATACACAGAGACAGTGAGGTAACTGCAGCATTTATATCTAATATATAATATACACAGAGACAGTGAGGTAACTGCAGCATTTATATCTAATATATAATATACACAGAGACAGTGAGGTAACTGCAGCATTTATATCTAATATATAATATACACAGAGACAGTGAGGTAACTGCAGCATTTATATCTAATATATAATATACACAGAGACAGTGAGGTAACTACAGCATTTATATCTAATATATAATATAATATACGCAGACAGTGAGGTAACTACACCATTTATATCTAATATATAATATACACAGAGACAGTGAGGTAACTGCAGCATTTATATCTAATATATAATATACACAGAGACAGTGAGGTAACTACAGCATTTATATCTAATATATAATATACACAGAGACAGTGAGGTAACTACAGCATTTATATCTAATATAATATATAATATACACAGACAGTGAGGTAACTACACCATTTATATCTAATATAATATACACAGAGACAGTGAGGTAACTACAGCATTTATATCTAATATAATATACACAGAGACAGTGAGGTAACTACAGCATTTATATCAAATATATAATATACACAGAGTCAGTGAGGTAACTGCAGCATTTATATCTAATATATAATATAATATACACAGAGACAGTGAGGTAACTACAGCATTTATATCTAATATATAATATACACAGAGACAGTGAGGTAACTACAGCATTTATATCTAATATAATATATAATATACACAGACAGTGAGGTAACTACAGCATTTATATCTAATATAATATATAATATACACAGACAGTGAGGTAACTACACCATTTATATCTAATATAATATACACAGAGACAGTGAGGTAACTACAGCATTTATATCTAATATAATATACACAGAGACAGTGAGGTAACTACAGCATTTATATCAAATATATAATATACACAGAGTCAGTGAGGTAACTGCAGCATTTATATCTAATATATAATATAATATACACAGAGACAGTGAGGTAACGACAGCATTTATATCTAATATATAATATACACAGAGACAGTGAGGTAACTACAGCATTTATATCTAATATAATATATAATATACACAGACAGTGAGGTAACTACAGCATTTATATCTAATATAATATATAATATACACAGAGACAGTGAGGTAACTACAGCATTTATATCTAATATAATATACACAGAGACAGCGAGGTAACTACAGCATTTATATCAAATATATAATATAATATACACAGAGACAGTGAGGTAACTACAGCATTTATATCTAATATATAATATACACAGAGACAGTGAGGTAACTACAGCATTTATATCTAATATAATATATAATATACACAGAGACAGTGAGGTAACTACAGCATTTATATCTAATATATAATATAATATAAACAGAGACAGTGAGGTAACTACAGCATTTATATCTAATATATAATATACACAGAGACAGTGAGGTAACTACACCATTTATATCTAATATATAATATAATATACACAGAGACAGTGAGGTAACTGCAGCATTTATATCTAATATATAATATACACAGAGACAGTGAGGTAACTACACCATTTATATCTAATATATAATATACACAGAGACAGTGAGGTAACTACAGCATTTATATCAAATATATAATATACACAGAGACAGTGAGGTAACTACAGCATTTATATCTAATATATAATATACACAGAGACAGTGAGGTAACTACACCATTTATATCTAATATATAATATACACAGAGACAGTGAGGTAACTACAGCATTTATATCTAATATATAATATACACAGAGACAGTGAGGTAACTACAGCATTTATATCAAATATATAATATACACAGAGACAGTGAGGTAACTACAGCATTTATATCTAATATATAATATACACAGAGACAGTGAGGTAACTACAGCATTTATATCAAATATATAATATAATATACACAGAGACAGTGAGGTAACTACAGCATTTATATCTAATATATAATATAATATACACAGAGACAGTGAGGTAACTACAGCATTTATATCTAATATATAATATACACAGAGACAGTGAGGTAACTACAGCATTTATACCTAATATAATATATAATATACACAGAGACAGTGAGGTAACTACAGCATTTATATCTAATGTAATATATAATATACACAGAGACAGTGAGGTAACTACAGCATTTATATCTAATATAATATATAATATACACAGAGACAGTGAGGTAACTGCAGCATTTATATCTAATATAATATATAATATACACAGAGACAGTGAGGTAACTACAGCATTTATACCTAATATAATATATAATATACACAGAGACAGTGAGGTAACTACAGCATTTATATCTAATATAATATACACAGAGACAGTGAGGTAACTGCAGCATTTATATCTAATATAATATATAATATACACAGAGACAGTGAGGTAACTGCAGCATTTATATCTAATATAATATAATATACACAGAGTCAGTGAGGTAACTGCAGCATTTATATCTAATATAATATATAATATACACAGAGACAGTGAGGTAACTGCAGCATTTATATCTAATATAATATATAATATACACAGAGACAGTGAGGTAACTGCAGCATTTATATCAAACATATAATATAATATACACAGACAGTGAGGTAACTACAGCATTTATATCTAATATAATATATAATATACACAGAGACAGTGAGGTAACTACAGCATTTATATCTAATATAATATATAATATACACAGAGACAGTGAGGTAACTGCAGCATTTATATCAAATATATAATATAATATGCACAGAGACAGTGAGGTAACTGCAGCATTTATATCTAATATAATATATAATATACACAGAGACAGTGAGGTAACTGCAGCATTTATATCTAATATAATATAATATACACAGAGACAGTGAGGTAACTACAGCATTTATATCTAATATAATATATAATATACACAGAGACAGTGAGGTAACTACAGCATTTATATCTAATATATAATATAATATACACAGAGACAGTGAGGTAACTGCAGCATTTATATCTAATATATAATATACACAGAGACAGTGAGGTAACTACACCATTTATATCTAATATATAATATACACAGAGACAGTGAGGTAACTACAGCATTTATATCAAATATATAATATACACAGAGACAGTGAGGTAACTACAGCATTTATATCTAATATATAATATACACAGAGACAGTGAGGTAACTACAGCATTTATATCTAATATATAATATACACAGAGACAGTGAGGTAACTACAGCATTTATATCAAATATATAATATAATATACACAGAGACAGTGAGGTAACTACAGCATTTATATCTAATATATAATATACACAGAGACAGTGAGGTAACTACAGCATTTATACCTAATATAATATATAATATACACAGAGACAGTGAGGTAACTACAGCATTTATATCTAATATAATATACACAGAGACAGTGAGGTAACTGCAGCATTTATATCTAATATAATATATAATATACACAGAGACAGTGAGGTAACTGCAGCATTTATATCTAATATAATATATAATATACACAGAGACAGTGAGGTAACTGCAGCATTTATATCTAATATAATATATAATATACACAGAGACAGTGAGGTAACTGCAGCATTTATATCAAATATATAATATAATATACACAGACAGTGAGGTAACTACAGCATTTATATCTAATATAATATATAATATACACAGAGACAGTGAGGTAACTACAGCATTTATATCTAATATAATATAATATACACAGAGACAGTGAGGTAACTACAGCTTTTATATATAATATAATATACACAGAGACAGTGAGGTAACTACAGCATTTATATCTAATATAATATATAATATACACAGAGACAGTGAGGTAACTGCAGCATTTATATCTAATATAATATATAATATACACAGAGACAGTGAGGTAACTGCAGCATTTATATCTAATATAATATAATATACACAGAGACAGTGAGGTAACTACAGCTTTTATATCAAATATATAATATAATATACACAGAGACAGTGAGGTAACTGCAGCATTTATATCTAATATAATATAATATACACAGAGACAGTGAGGTAACTACAGCTTTTATATCAAATATATAATATAATATACACAGAGACAGTGAGGTAACTGCAGCATTTATATCTAATATATAATATAATATACACAGAGACAGTGAGGTAACTGCAGCATTTATATCTAATATAATATAATATACACAGAGACAGTGAGGTAACTGCAGCATTTATATCAAATATATAATATAATATACACAGAGACAGTGAGGTAACTGCAGCATTTATATCTAATATAATATATAATATACACAGAGACAGTGAGGTAACTGCAGCATTTATATCTAATATAATATAATATACACAGAGACAGTGAGGTAACTACAGCTTTTATATATAATATAATATATAATATACACAGAGACAGTGAGGTAACTACAGCATTTATATCTAATATATAATATAATATACACAGAGACAGTGAGGTAACTACAGCATTTATATCTAATATATAATATAATATACACAGAGACAGTGAGGTAACTGCAGCATTTATATCTAATATAATATATAATATACACAGAGACAGTGAGGTAACTGCAGCATTTATATCTAATATAATATATAATATACACAGAGACAGTGAGGTAACTACAGCATTTATATCTAATATATAATATACACAGAGACAGTGAGGTAACTACAGCATTTATATCTAATATATAATATAATATACACAGAGACAGTGAGGTAACTGCAGCATTTATATCTAATATAATATATAATATACACAGAGACAGTGAGGTAACTACAGCATTTATATCTAATATATAATATAATATACACACAGACAGTGAGGTAACTACAGCATTTATATCAAATATATAATATAATATACACAGACAGTGAGGTAACTACAGCATTTATATCAAATATAATATATAATATACACAGAGACAGTGAGGTAACTACAGCATTTATATCTAATATATAATATAATATACACAGACAGTGAGGTAACTACAGCATTTATATCAAATATATAATATAATATACACAGACAATGTGTACCGGGGCGGCACGGTAGCACAGTGGTTAGCACTGCTGCTTCACAGCTCCAGGGTCCCGGGTTCGATTCCCGGCTCGGGTCACTGTCTGTGTGGAGTTTGCACATTCTCCTCGTGACTGCGTGGGTTTCCTCCGGGTGCTCCGGTTTCCTCCCACAGTCCAAAGATGTGCGGGTTAGGTTGATTGGCCAGGTTAAAAAAATTGCCCCATAGAGTCCTGGGATGCGTAGGTTAGAGGGATTAGCGGGTAAAATATGTGGGGGTAGGGCCTGGGTGGGATTGTGGTCGGTGCAGACTCGATGGGCCGAATGGCCTCCTTCTGCACTGTAGGGTTTCTATGATTTCTATGATTTATATCTAATATATAATATAATATACACAGACAGTGAGGTAACTACAGCATTTATGTCTAATATATAATATAATATACACAGAGAGGGGAACAGTGAGGTAACTACAGCATTTATATCTAATATAATATACACAGAGACAGTGAGGTAACTACAGCATTTATATCAAATATATAATATAATATACACAGAGACAGTGAGGTAACTGCAGCATTTATATCAAATATATAATATAATATACACAGACAGTGAGGTAACTGCAGCATTTATATCTAATATATAATATAATATACAGAGAGAGACAGTGAGGTAACTGCAGCATTTATATCTAATATATAATATAATATACACAGAGACAGTGAGGTAACTACAGCATTTATATCAAATATATAATATAATATACGCAGACAGTGAGGTAACTGCAGCATTTATATCTAATATATAATATAATATACAGAGAGAGACAGTGAGGTAACTGCAGCATTTATATCTAATATATAATATAATATACACAGAGACAGTGAGGTAACTACAGCATTTATATCAAATATATAACATAATATACAGAGAGAGACAGTGAGGTAACTGCAGCATTTATATCAAATATATAACATAATATACAGAGAGAGACAGTGAGGTAACTGCAGCATTTATATCTAATATATAATATAATATACACAGACAGTGAGGTAACTGCAGCATTTATATCTAATATATAATATAATATACACAGACAGTGAGGTAACTGCAGCATTTATATCTAATATATAATATACACAGAGACAGTGAGGTAACTACAGCATTTATATCTAATATATAATATAATATACACAGAGACAGTGAGGTAACTGCAGCATTTATATCTAATATATAATATAATATACACAGAGACAGTGAGGTAACTACAGCATTTATATCTAATATATAATATAATATACACAGACAGTGAGGTAACTGCAGCATTTATATCTAATATATAATATACACAGAGACAGTGAGGTAACTGCAGCATTTATATCTAATATATAATATAATATACACAGACAGTGAGGTAACTGCAGCATTTATATCTAATATATAATATAATATACACAGAGACAGTGAGGTAACTACAGCATTTATATCTAATATATAATATAATATACACAGACAGTGAGGTAACTGCAGCATTTATATCTAATATATAATATACACACAGACAGTGAGGTAACTACAGCATTTATATCTAATATAATATATAATATACACAGAGACAGTGAGGTAACTACAGCATTTATATCTAATATATAATATAATATAAACAGAGACAGTGAGGTAACTGCAGCATTTATATCAAAATATATAATATACACAGAGAGGAACAGTGAGGTAACAGTACAGCATTTATATGAAATATATAATACACAGAGAGAAATACTGGGGTAAAAATACAGAGAAACAGCATTTATATCTAATATAATATAATATAATATACACACAGAGACTGGGGTAAAAATACAGAGAAACAGTGTCTATATCTAATATAATATAATATACACAGAGCGAGAGAGATGGGGGTAAAAATACAGAGAACAGTGTTTATATCTAATATAATATACAGAGAGAGAGAGAGACGGGTAAAAAAATACAGAGATACAGTGTTTATATCTTAATATAATATACGCAGAGAGAGAGAGACTGGGGTAAAAATACAGAGAAACAGTGTTTATATCTAATATAATATAATATACAGAGAGAGAGAGAGGCACTGGGGTAAAAATACAGAGAAACAGTGTTTATATCTAATATAATATAATATACACAGAGATTGGGGTAAAAATACAGAGAAACAGTGTTTATATCTAACATAATATACAGAGAGAGACTGGGGTAAAAATACAGAGACACAGCGTTTATATCTCATATAATATACAGAGAGAGACTGGGGTAAAAATACAGAGACACAGTGTTTATATCTAATATAATATAATATACAGAGAGAGAGAGAGACTGGGGTAAAAATACAGAGACACAGTGTTTATATATAATATACAGAGAGAGAGACTGGGTTAAAAATACAGAGAACAGTGTTTATAACTAATATAATATACAGAGAGAGAGAGAGACTAGGGTAAAAATACAGAGACACTGTTTATATCTAATACAATATAATATACACAGAGCGAGACTGGGGTAAAAATACAGAGAAACAGTGTTTATATCTAATATAATATAATATACACAGAGAGACTGGGGTAAAAATACAGAGAAACAGTGTTTATATCTAATATAATATAATATACACAGAGAGACTGGGGTAAAAATACAGAGACACAGTGTTTATATCGAATATAATATACAGAGAGAGACTGGGGTAAAAATACAGAGAAACAGTGTTTATATCTAATATAATATACAGAGAGAGACTGGGGTAAAAATACAGAGAAACAGTGTTTATATCTAATATAATATACACAGAGCGAGAGACTGGGGTAAAAATACAGAGAAACAGTGTTTATATCTAATATATACTATAATATACACAGAGAGAGACTGGGATAAAAATACAGAGAAACAGTGTTTATATCTAATATAATATAATATACAGAGAGAGACTGGGGTAAAAATACAGAGACACAGTGTTTATATCTAATATAATATACACAGAGAGAGACTGGGGTAAAAATACAGAGAAACAGTGTTTATATCTAATATAATATAATATACACAGAGAGACTGGGGTAAAAATGCAGAGAAACAGTGTTTATATCTAATATAATATACACAGAGAGACTGGGGTAAAAATACAGAGACACAGTGTTTATATCTAATATAATATAATATACACAGAGAGACTGGGGTAAAAATGCAGAGAAACAGTGTTTATATCTAATATAATATTATACACAGAGAGACTGGGGTAAAAATACAGAGACACAGTGTTTATATCTAATATAATATACACAGAGAGAGAGAGACGGGTAAAAATACAGAGACACAGTGTTTATATCAAATATAATATACACAGAGCGAGAGAGACTGGGGTAAAAATACAGAGACACTGTTTATATCTAATAGATAGAGGCAGAGGGATAAAAGGTGGGGCGGGTGGAATTGTTGCTCAGGGGAAATGTTACAGCGGTACTCAGGCAGGATAGATTAGGGAGCTTGCCTACAGAGGCCCTGTGGGTGGAGCTGAGAAACAGGAAAGGTATGACCACATTAATGGGGTTTTATTATAGACCACCCAATAGTCAGCGAGAATTGGAGGAGCAAATCAGTGGAGAGATAGCTGACAACTGCAAGAAACACAAAGTTGTGATAGTAGGGGGTTTTAATTTTCCACATATAGATTGGGACTCGCATACTGTTGAAGGTTTAGACGGGGGAGAGTTTGTAAAATGTGTTCAGGAGAATTTTCTACATCAGTATATAGAGGTGCCAACGAGAGAGGATGCGACATTGGATCTCCTATTGGGAAATGAGTTAGGGCAGGTGATGGATGTGAGTGTGAAGGAACACTTTGGATCCAGTGATCATAATGCCATTAGTTTCAACCTGATCATGGATAAGGATAGACCTGGTCCTCGGGTTGAAGTTCTGAACTGGAAAAAGGCCAAATTTGATGAAATGAGAAGGGATCTGGGAAGTGTGGATTGGCACAGGCTGTTCTCTGGTAAGGATGTAAATGGAAAGTGGGAGGCCTTCAAAGGAGAAATTTTGAGAGTGCAGAGTTTGTATGTTCCTGTCAGGATTAAAGGCAAAGTAAATAGGAATAAGGAACCTTGGTTCTCAAGGGAGATTGTAACACTGATTAAGAGGAAGAGAGAGTTGTATGAAATGTACAGGCAGCAAGGAAGAGATCAGATGCTCAAAGAGTATAAAAAGTGCAAGAAGCTACTTAAGAGGGAAATCAGGAGGGCTAAAAGAAGACATGAGGTTGCTTTGGCAGACAGAGTGTAGGACAATCCAAAGAGCTTCTATAGGTATGTTAGGAGCAAAAGGATAGTGAGGGATAAAATTGGTCCTCTTGAAGACCAGAGTGGTAGACTGTGTATGGAACCGAAAGAGATGGGGGAGATACTAAATGGTTTTTTTGCATCCGTATTTACTGAGGAAACGGGCATGGAGTCTACGGAAATAGGGCAAACAGGTAGGGAGGTCATGGAACCTTTACAGATTAAAGGGGAGGAGGTGCTCGCTGTCTTGAGGCAAATCAGAGTGGATAAATCCCCAGGACCGGACAGGGTATTCCCACGGACCTTGAGGGAAGCTAGTGTTGAACTTGCAGGGGCCCTGGCAGACATATTTAAAATGTCAGTATTCACGGGGGAGGTGCCGGATGATTGGAGGGTGGCTCATGTTGTTCCGTTGTTTAAAAAAGGTTCCAAAAGAAATCCGGGAAATTATCGGCCAGTAAGTTTGACGTCGGTGGTGGGCAAGTTATTGGAAGGTGTGATAAGGGATAGGATCTACAAATATTTGGATAGACAGGGACTTATTAGGGAGAGTCAACATGGCTTTGTGCGTGGTAGGTCATGTTTGACCAATCTATTAGAGTTTTTCGAGGAGGTTACCAGGAAAGTGGATGAAGGGAAGGCGGTGGATGTTGTCTACCTGGATTTCAGCAAGGCCTTTGTCAAGGTCCCTCATGGGAGGTTAGTTAGGAAGGTTCAGTCGCTAGGTATACATGGGGAGGTAGTAAATTGGACAAGACACTGGCTCAATGGAAGAAGCCAGAGAGTGGTTGTGGAGGATTGCTTCTCTGAGTGGAAGCCTGTGACTAGTGGTGTGCCGCAGGGATCAGTGTTGGGTCCATTGTTGTTTGTCATCTATATCAATGATCTGGATGATAATGTGGTAAATTGGATCAGCAAGTTTGCTGATGATACAAAGATTGGAGGTGTAGTGGACAGTGAGGAAGGTTTTCAAAGCTTGCAGAGGGATTTGGACCAACTAGAAAAATGGGCTAAAAAATGGCAAATGGAATTTAACGCAGACAAACCAAAGTAGAACGTACAGAGTAAATGGTAGGACTCTGAAGAGTGCAGTTGAACAGAGGGATCTGGGAATACAGATACAGAATTCCCTAAAAGTGACGTCACAGGTGGATAGGGTCGTAAAGAGTGCCTTTGGAACATTGGCCTTTATAAATCGGAGTATCGAGTATAAAAGTTGGAGCGTTATGGTAAGGTTATATATGGCATTGGTGAGGCCGAATTTGGAGTATTGTGTACAGCTTTGGTCACCTAGTTACAGGAAGGATGTAAATAAGGTTGAAAGAGTGCAGAGAAGGTTCACAAGGATGTTGCCGGGACTTGAGAAGCTGAGTTACAGAGAGAGATTGAATAGGTTGGGACTTTATTCCCTGGAGCGTAGAAGATTGAGGGGAGATTTGATCGAGGTGTATAAGATTTTGATGGGTATAGATAGAGTGAATGCAAGCAGGCTTTTTCTGCTGAGGCTAGGGGAGAAAAAAACCAGAGGGCATGGGTTAAGGGTGAAAGGAGAAAAGTTTAAAGAGAATATTAGGGGGGGCTTCTTCACGCAGAGAGTGGTGGGAGTGTGGAATGAGCTGCCGGATAATGTGGTAAATGCTTTTAACATTTAAGAAAAACTTGGACGGGTTCATGGATGAGAGGGGTGTGGAGGGATATGGTCCAAGTGCAGGTCAGTGGGACTAGGCATAAAATGGTTCGGCACAGACCAGAAGGGCCAAAAGGCCTGTTTCTGAGCTGTAATTTTCTATGGTTCTATCCAATATAATATACAGAGAGAGAGAGAGACTGGGGTAAAAATACAGAGAAACAGTGTTTATATCTAATAATATGCAAGGGAGCGGGAGGGAAGGAGGGCGAGCGGGAGGGAGGGAAGGAGGGCGAGCGGGAGGGAG
>NW_027593449.1:0-2500 GCF_964213995.1 Mustelus asterias
CCCTCAGCACTGACCCTCACACAGCGCGGCGCTCCCTCAGCGCCGACCCTCACACAGTGCGGCGCTCCCTCGGCACTGACCCTCCCACAGTGCGGCGCTCTCTCAGCACTGACCCTCCCACAGTGCGGCGCTCCCTCAGCACTGACCCTCCCACAGTGCAGCACTCCCTCAGCACTGACCCTCCCACAGTGCGGCGCTCCCTCAGCACTGACCCTCCCACAGTGCGGCGCTCCCTCAGCACTGACCCTCCCACAGTGCAGCGCTCCCTCAGCACTGACCCTCCCACCGTGCGGCACTCCCTCAGCGCCGACCCACCCACAGTGCTGACCCTCCCACAGTGCTGACCCTCCCACAGTGCGGCGCTCCCTCAGCACTGACCCTCCCACAGTGCGGCGCTCCCTCAGCACTGACCCTCCCACCGTGCGGCACTCCCACAGTGCTGACCCTCCCACAGTGTGGCGCTCCCTCAGCACTGACCCACCCACAGTGCGGCGCTCCCTCAGCACTGACCCTCCCACAGTGCGGCGCTCCCTCAGCACTGACCGTCCCACAGTGCGGCGCTCGCTCAGCACTGACCCTCCCACAGTGCGGCGCTCCCTCAGCACTGACCCTCCCACAGTGCGGCGCTCCCTCAGCACTGACCCTCCCACAGTGCGGCGCTCCCTCAGCACTGACCGTCCCACAGTGCGGCGCTCCCTCAGCACTGACCCTCCCACAGTGCGGCGCTCCCTCAGCACTGACCCTCCCACAGGTGCGGCGCTCCCTCAGCACTGACCCTCCCACAGTGCGGCGCTCCCTCAGCACTGACCCTCCCACAGTGCAGCGCTCCCTCAGCACTGACCCTCCCACAGTGCGGCGCTCCCTCAGCACTGACCCACCCACAGTGCGGCGCTCCCTCAGCACTGACCCACCCACAGTGCGGCGCTCCCTCAGCACTGACCCACCCACAGTGCGGCGCTCCCTCAGCACTGACCCACCCACAGTGCGGCGCTCCCTCAGCACTGACCGTCCCACAGTGCGGCGTTCCCTCAGCACTGACCCACCCACAGTGCGGCGCTCCCTCAGCACTGACCCACCCACAGTGCGGCGCTCCCTCAGCACTGACCGTCCCACAGTGCGGCGCTCCCTCAGCACTGACCCACCCACAGTGCGGCGCTCCCTCAGCACTGACCCACCCACAGTGCGGCGCTCCCTCAGCACTGACCCACCCACAGTGCGGCGCTCCCACAGAGCAGCGCTCCCTCAGCACTGACCGTCCCACAGTGCTGACCCTCCCACAGTGCTGACCCTCCCACAGAGCAGCGCTCCCTCAGCACTGCTCAGCACTGACCGTCCCACAGTGCGGCGCTCCCTCAGCACCGACCCTCCCACAGTGCGGCGCTCCCTCAGCACTGACCCTCCACAGTGCGCGCTCCCTCAGCACCGACCCTCCCAGAGTGCGGTGCTCCCTCAGCACTGACCCTCCCACAGTGCGCGCTCCCTCAGCACTGACCGTCCCACAGTGCGGCGCTCCCTCAGTAATGACGTTTATCCTGTGTAATCCTGAGGAGGGGGTATTTGAATCACTCCCAATGACTTGCAAGTGTGTCCTGTGTGTTCTAATAATGGCCACATACACACACTCACACAGAGACACACACACATACACACACTCACACAGAGAGACACACACATACACACACTCACACAGAGAGACACACACATACACACACTCACACAGAGAGACACACACATACACACACTCACACAGAGAGACACACACATACACACATTCACACAGAGAGACACACACATACACACACTCACACAGAGAGACACACACATACACACACTCACACAGAGAGACACACACATACACACACTCACACAGAGAGACACACACATACACACACTCACACAGAGAGACACACACATACACACATTCACACAGAGACACACACATACACACACTCACACAGAGAGACACACACATACACACATTCACACAGAGACACACACATACACACACTCACACAGAGAGACACACACATACACACACTCACACAGAGACACACACACATACACACACTCACACAGAGAGACACACACATACACACACTCACAGAGAGACACACACATACACACACTCACACAGAGAGACACACACATACACACACTCACACAGAGAGACACACACATACACACACTCACACAGAGACACACACATACACACATCACACAGAGAGACACACACATACACACACTCACACAGAGAGACACACACATACACACACTCACACAGAGAGACACACACATACACACACTCACACAGAGAGACACACACATACACACATTCACACAGAGACACACACATACACACACTCACACAGAGAGACACACACATACACACACTCACACAGAGAGACACACACATACACACACACACAGAGAGACACACATACACACATTCACACAGAGACACACACATACACACACTCACACAGAGAGACACACACATACT
>NW_027593449.1:10000-32197 GCF_964213995.1 Mustelus asterias
GGAGGGGGTGTAGGGGCTGGAGGGGGTTACAGAGATAGGGAGGGGGTGTAGGGGCTGGAGGGGGTTACAGAGATAGGGAGGGGGTGTAGGGGCTGGAGGAGGTTACAGAGATAGGGAGGGGGTGTAGGGGCTGGAGGGGCTGGAGGAGGTTACAGAGATAGGGAGGGGGTGTAGGGGCTGGAGGAGGTTACAGAGATAGGGAGGGGGTGTAGGGGCTGGAGGGGGTTACAGAGATAGGGAGGGGGTGTAGGGGCTGGAGGGGGTTACAGAGATAGGGAGGGGGTGTAGGGGCTGGAGGAGGTTACAGAGATAGGGAGGGGGTGTGTAGGGGCTGGAGGAGGTTACAGAGATAGGGAGGGGGTGTAGGGGCTGGAGGAGGTTACAGAGATAGGGAGGGGGTGTAGGGGCTGGAGGGGGTTACAGAGATAGGGAGGGGGTGTAGGGGCTGGAGGGGGTTACAGAGATAGGGAGGGGGTGCAGGGGCTGGAGGAGGTTACAGAGATAGGGAGGGGGTGCAGGGGCTGGAGGGGGTTACAGAGATAGGGAGGGGGTGTAGGGGCTGGAGGGGGTTACAGAGATAGGGAGGGGGTGCAGGGGCTGGAGGAGGTTACAGAGATAGGGAGGGGGTGTAGGGGCTGGAGGAGGTTACAGAGATAGGGAGGGGGTGTCGGGGCTGGAGGAGGTTACAGAGATAGGGAGGGGCTGTAGGGGCTGGAGGAGGTTACAGAGATAGGGAGGGGGTGTCGGGGCTGGAGGAGGTTACAGAGATAGGGAGGGGGTGTCGGGGCTGGAGGAGGTTACAGAGATAGGGAGGGGGTGTAGGGGGCTGGAGGAGGTTACAGAGATAGGGAGGGGGTGTAGGGGCTGGAGGAGGTTACAGAGATAGGGAGGGGGTGTAGGGGCTGGAGGAGGTTACAGAGATAGGGAGGGGGTGTCGGGGCTGGAGGAGGTTACAGAGATAGGGAGGGGGTGTCGGGGCTGGAGGAGGTTACAGAGATAGGGAGGGGGTGTAGGGGCTGGAGGAGGTTACAGAGATAGGGTCATGGAGAGTTTGGAAGACAAGATTGATATTTGTGAAATTCAGGGTGGTCCCACGTCGGTTCCAGAAACCCGGGCCAAACCCCAGGTACAAAATAGCGACCTGATGGACTAGAGGGGGAAATGACCTGTCAGGAATTTGCCCAACTCCTGAACTTTACTCATGGGGGGGGGACTTTTCCCGTCCTGACTGCCACGGGAATGGGAGTGGGCAGGACACAGACTACACAAAGATCTGTTGATCTCGAAGTGGAACATTCCTGTCTCGAGGGGAGAGAGCTGGAAAGTCTCGCCCTTTGAGCATCTCGGAGGAAGACTCGGCCATAACTACATTTATAATCCAGGAGGAAAGTTCAGAGACAGAATCTATGGCACAGAAGCCAGCTATTCGACTACAGTGGTCTGCACTGATGTTTGTTTTCCAAAAGATCCTCAGCCTATCCTTCCATACCTTTTCCCTCCTGCATTTATCAAGCCTTTAGATGTATCTCTGATAATCATCTCCCCCACTCCCCTCCGTGGGAGCGAGTCCCACATTCTCCCCAACTACCCCCGTGGGAGCGAGTCCCACATTCTCCCCCACTCCCCTCCGTGGGAGCGAGTCCCACATTCTCCCCAACTACCCCCGTGGGAGCGAGTCCCACATTCTCCCCCACTCCCCCCGTGGGAGCGAGTCCCACATTCTCCCCCACTCCCCCCGTGGGAGTGAGTCCCACATTCTCCCCCACTCCCCCGTGGGAGCGAGTCCCACATTCTCCCCCACTCCTCCCGTGGGAGCGAGTCCCACATTCTCCCCCCACTCCCCCGTGGGAGCGAGTCCCACATTCCCCCCCACTCCCCCCGTGGGAGCGAGTCCCACATTCTCCCCCACTCCCCCCGTGGGAGTGAGTCCCACATTCTCCCCCACTCCCCCGTGGGAGCGAGTCCCACATTCTCCCCCACTCCCCCCGTGGGAGTGAGTCCCACATTCTCCCCCACTCCCCCCCCGTGAGAGCGAGTCCCGCATTCTCCCCCACTCCCCCCGTGGGAGCGAGTCCCGCATTCTCCCCCACTCCCCCCGTGGGAGCGAGTCCCACATTCTCCCCCACTCACCCCGTGGGAGCGAGTCCCACATTCTCCCCCACTCCCCCCGTGGGAGCGAGTCCCACATTCTCCCCCACTCACGCCGTGGGAGCGAGTCCCACATTCTCCCCCACTCCCCCGTGGGAGCGAGTCCCACATTCTCCCCCCCACTCCCCCGTGGGCCTCCCCTCGTGACTCCTATCCCGTGAGGGATGAGGGTTGTCACAACCTCGAGGTGCTCTCAAATTAACGCCTCAGGATGAGAAGACCACACAGCTACCGATCACTTCTCCTCGCCATGTCCAGATCACCAACAACCTGTCCTGGTCCCCCCCATGCCGACACTATAGTTAGGAAAGCCCCACCAACGCCTCTACTTTCTCAGAAGACTAAGGAAATTTGGCATGTCCGCTACGACTCTCACCAACTTTTACAGATGCCCCATAGAAAGCATTCTTTCCGGATGTATCACAGCTTGGTCTGGGCTCCTGCTCTGCCCAAGACCGCAAGGAACTACAACAGGTCGTGAATGTAGCCCAGTCCCATCACGCAAACCAGCCTCCCATCCATTGACTCCGTCTACACTTCCCGCTGCCTCGGGAAAAGCAGCCGGCATAATCAAGGACCCCCACGCACCCCGGACATTCTCTTTTCCGTCGAGGAAAAAGATACAAAAGTCTGAGGTCACGTACCGACCGACTCAAGAACAGCTTCTTCCCTGCTGCTGTCAGACTTTTGAATGGACCTACCTCGCATTAAGTTGATCTTTCTCTACACCCTAGCTATGACTGTAACACTACATTCTGCACGCTCTCCTTTCCTTCTCTATGAACGGTATGCTTTGTCTGTGTAGCGCGCAAGAAACAATACTTTTCACTGTATCCCAATACATGTGACAATAATAAATCAAATCTATGTACTCTATGAACGGTATGCTTTGTCTGTATAGAGCGCAAGAAACAATACTTTTCACTGTATCCCAATACATGTGACAATAATAAGTCAAATCTATGTACTCTATGAACGGTATGCTTTGTATAGCGCGCAAGAAACAAGACTTTTCACTGTATCCCAATACATGTGACAATAATAAATCAAATCTATGTACTCTATGAACGGTATGCTTTGTCTGTATAGAGCGCAAGAAACAATACTTTTCACTGTATCCCAATACATGTGACAATAATAAGTCAAATCTATGTACTCTATGAACGGTATGCTTTGTATAGCGCGCAAGAAACAAGACTTTTCACTGTGTCCAATACATGTGACAATAATAAATCAAATCTATGTACTCTATGAACGGTATGCTTTGTCTGTATAGCGCGCAAGAAACAATACTTTTCACTGTATCCCAATACATGGGACAATAATAAATCAAATCTATGTACTCTATGAACGGTATGCTTTGTCTGTATAGCGCGCAAGAAACAATACTTTTCACTGTATCCCAATACATGGGACAATAATAAATCAAATCTATGTACTCTATGAACGGTATGCTTTGTCTGTATAGCGCGCAAGAAACAATACTTTTCACTGTGTCCCAATACATGTGACAATAATAAAATCAAATCAAAAGCCAGCTTGTATTATGAAGCGACTCCAGGGGAATAAAACTCCCACAAGGGCCGCTGGGAAAGAAGCCCCCTCCCCCTCCCCCTGCCCCGCGTATCTGCTCGTGAGCAGATGCCAGATTGTTTGAGTGTGGCCTATCTGATTGATTCCTTGTTTACCTTCTCTGGCTGCCGATCTATCCTGTGATGTGGAGGGCTTATCGCTATGTTGGCAGATGGGCTGATAACAAGTAACGGGCACCACACCTTGATTGGTGTTCTCCCCCCCCCCCCCCCCCCCCGCCAACCCCCCACCCCCAGCCACTCCTCGAGGGTGCCTGGAATCCGTAACCCTTCCCCCTTCCTGCCGCCGCCGCAGACACAATCCCGGCAGCCACGCGTCAGGTGGGCAAACACGGAACAGGTGGCTGTTCGCAATAAAAAGCTGGGATTGCGCGAACACCTGGCAGGCCTGCAGTGGAATGTTTTCTGATTGCGAGCGGCCCTACGGTGAGGGCCCGCGCGGGAGGGGCTGCCCCCAGCAAGTTTAAACCACCCTCACAGCAACCTGCCTCAGAGGGACGCTCGTCCCGAGAGTGGGGGCACGTGAATGGGGGGGGGGGGGGGAAAGTCAGCCCGATCTCACCCCGTGCCACTCAGCGAGACTGAACTGGACCCCCCCTCCCCTCCCCCTTGTTAGTCAGGATAGAAACAGAGAAACATAGAAGATAGGAACAGGAGGAGACCATTCGGCCCATCGAGCCTGCTCCGACAACAACCCCACCCAGGCCCTATCCCCGTAACCCCACATATTTACCCCGCTAAATCACCTGACACCAAGGAGCAACTTAGCATGGCCAATAGAAACGTCGAGGATAGGACCAGGAGGAGGCCATTCGGCCCTTCGAGCCTGCTCCGCCATTCATCACCATCATGGCTCATGGTCCAATTCACAGAATAGAATCCCTCCAGTGCAGAAGGAGGCCGTTCTGCCCATCGGGTCTGCACCGACAGCAATCCCACCCTGTCCTTGTAACCCTACATAATCTCCCTGACACTAAGTGGCAATCCCACCCAGACCTGTTGCCCGTAACCCCACGTATTTACCCCGCAAATCCTCCGAACCCACACATCCTGGGACACTAAGAGGCAATTTAGCATGGCCAATCCACCTAACCTGCACATCTTTGGACACTAAGGGACAATTTAGCACGGCCAATCCACCTAACCTGCACATCTTTGGACACTAAGGGACAATTTAGCATGGCCAATCCACCCTAACCAGCACATCTTTGGACACTAAGGGGCAATTTAGCATGGCCAATCCACCTAACCTGCACATCTTTGGACACTAAGGGACAATTTAGCATGGCCAATCCACCTAACCTGCACATCTTTGGACACTAAGGGACAATTTAGCATGGCCAATCCACCTAACCTGCACATCTTTGGACACTAAGGGGCAATTTAGCATGGCCAATCCATCTAACCTACACATCTTTGGACACTAAGGGGCGATTTAGCATGGCCAATCCACCCTAACCAGCACATCTTTGGACACTAAGGGGCAATTTAGCATGGCCAATCCACCTAACCTGCACATCTTTGGACACTAAGGGACAATTTAGCATGGCCAATCCACCTAACCTGCACATCTTTGGACAGTAAGGGACAATTTAGCATGGCCAATCCATCTAACCTACACATCTTTGGACACTAAGGGACAATTTAGCATGGCCAATCCATCTAACCTACACATCTTTGGACACTAAGGAGCAATTTAGCATGGCCAATCCACCTAACCCGCACATCTTTGGACACTAAGGGGCAATTTAGCATGGCCAATCCTCCTAACCTACAGATCTTGGGACACTAAGGGGCAATTTAGCATGGCCAATCCACCTAACCTGCACATCTTTGGACACTATGGGACAATTTAGCATGGCCAATCCACCTAACCTGCACATCTTTGGACACTAAGGGACAATTTAGCATGGCCAATCCATCTAACCTACACATCTTTGGACACTAAGGGACAATTTAGCATGGCCAATCCCCCTAACCCACATATCTTTAGACTGTGGGGGGAAACCCCGAGCACCCGGAGGAAACCCACGCAGACACGGGGAGAACGTGCAAACTCCACACAGACAGTGACCTGAGGCCGGAATCGAACCCGGGTACCTGGCGCTGTGAGACAGCACTGCTAACCCACTCTGCCACTATGCCGCCCATATCCTAATCCTGCTTTCTCCCCATAACCTTTGATCCCGTTCACCCCAAGTGCTATATCCAGCCGCCTCTTCAATACATCCATCGTTTTGGCATCAACTACTTCCTGTGGTAATGAATTCCACAGGCTCACCACTCTTTGGAAGAAGAAATGTCTCCTCATCTCTGTCCTAAATGGTCTACCCCCAATCCTCAGACTGTGACCCCCTGGTTCTGGACTCCCCCCACCATCGGGAACATCCTCCCTGCATCTACAGACAGCAACAGCACTGTGCCACAGGCTGGGGTCCAGCTGAATCTGTTCCAAGTAGGGGAGAATGGGTGGCACAGTGGTTAGCACTGCTGCCTCACTGATGGTTTGGGGTCCGAGGCGTCTCAGAGTGGAAATAATTCTCTGCCAGTCTGGTGATTTTAAACCCCCCGGACTCCAGTTTACTAACTCGGTGATGGAGGAACAAGCATTCTTCTCCATCAACTCTCTCTCTCACGAAAAGAGAAACCTCTCTCTCTCTCTCTCGACGACCCTCTTGTCAGGGTTAATTGTATTTCCAAGAAGGACATTCTAAACACCCCCCACCTCTCCTCTTAACCAGAACATCCACCATGTCCATCGTGATGGGCGCAACAGGAGGCCATTCAGCCCATCGTGTCTGCCCCAGCTCTCTAAAGGGGCATTGTGACTGAGTGCCCATTCCTTCCCTCCCGTACCCCTGCACATTGTTTCTGTTCAAATAATCGTATCGGGTGGCACAGCGGGTTAGCACTGCTGCCTCACAGCGCCACGGACCCGGGTTCGATTCCCGGCTTGGGTCACTGTCTGTGTGGAGTCTGCACATTCTCCCTGTGTCTGCGTGGGTTTCCTCCGGGTGCTCAGGTTTCCTCCCACAGTCCAAAAATGTGCGGATTAGGTGGATTGGCCATACTAAATTGACCCTTAGGGTCCAAAGATGTGTGGGTTGGGTGGATTGGCCATGCTAAATTGCCCCTTAATGTCCAAAGATGTGTGGGTTGGGTGGATTGGCCATGCTAAATTGCCCCTTAATGTACAAATATGTGTAGGTTAGGTGGATTTACCATGCTAAATTGCCCCTTAGTATCGAAAGATGTGCTGGTTAGGTGGATTGGCCATACTAAATTGACCCTTAGGGTCCAAAGATGTGTAGGTTAGGTGGATTGGCCATGCTAAATTGCCCCTTAGTATCTAAAGATGTGCTGGTTAGGTGGATTGGCCATGCTAAATTGTCACTTCGTGTCCAAAGATGTGCAGGTTAGGTGGATTGGCCATGCTAAATTGTCCCTTAGTGTCCAAAGATGTGCAGGTTAGGTGGATTGGCCGTGCTAAATTGCCCCTCGTGTCAGGGTAAATACGTGGGATTATGGGGATAGGGCCTGGTTGGGATTGTTGTCGGTGCTGACTCGATGGGCCGAATGGAATCTATGATTCTACCTAACGCCCTCTCAAACACCTCGATTGAACCTGCCTCCACCACACTTCCAAGCGGAACATTCTAGACCCCAACTGTCCGCTGGGGGTGACTAAGTTTCTCCTCACACCCTGCTTGCTTCTTTTGCAACTAGCTTTAAATCCGTGTCCCTCTCGCTCTCCATCCTTTTCCAAGAGGGAATAGGTTTCTCCCTCTCTGCCCTGTGCAGCCCCCCTCCATCTCCAGCGAATCTCCTCTTAGCCTTCTCCTCTCCAAGGAGAACAGTCCCAACCTCTCCAACCCGATCTTCCTGACCCAGATTTCACCCCTGGGACCATTCCGGATACTCACCATGGATGCAGCGCGAGCAGACGGCCCCAGGTTGGGGACGGTGTAGCCCGACCCCAGGGTGGCTACCAGCCCGCCATGCGAGGACGGGCCCAGCAAGCTGTGCAGCTCCCCGTGCGCACTGGGCAAACCAGACGAGGGCCCCACTGCGTGGTTGCGCAGGATGTGAATGGCGTCATCCAACCGGTCCAGGCGATCTTCCATCCGACTTTGCTGCGAGGAGAGAGGGGGAGAGGGAGAGGGAAGACAAGCTCAGTGCGAACCTCGCAGAGGTACAGAGAACATTCAGGGGCTTAGGTTAGGCAAATCCTCCAGCCCTCACTAAAGCAGCAACAAGCGATCATAGAATACCGCTGGAAATGAGAGACGTTCTGTCGAACCTCAATCCGAAACCCATCAGGACAAAGAAAAGAATGCAAAATTTCAAAGGGATAGTATAAATTGTCACCGTCTCTGATATTTCATAGATCATAGAATCCTACAATGCAGAAGGAGCCCTAACCCCATGCATTTACCCTAGCTAGTCCCCCTGACACTAAAGGGACAATTTAGCATGGCCAATCCACCTAACCCTCACATCTTTGACACTAAGGGGCAATTTATCATGGCCAATCCACCTAACCCCCACATCTTTGGACACTAAGGGGCAATTTAGCATGGCCAATCCACCTAACCTGCACATCTTTGGACACTGAGGGAGAATTTAGCATGGACAATCCAGCTAATCTACAAACCTTTCAACTGTGGGGGGAAACCGGAGCACCCGGAGGAAACCCACGCAGTCACGGGGAGAACGTGCAGACTCCACACAGACAGTGACCGGAGCCGGGAATCGAATCCGGGTCCCTGACGCTGTGAGACAGCAGTGCTAACCCGCTGTGCCACCGTGCTGCCTCTTTTTATTCAATCCTAATCCCCCTGACACTAAGGGGCAATTTAGCACGGCCAATCCACCTAACCCGCACACCTTTGGACTGTGGGAGGAAACCGGAGCACCTGGAGGAAATCTACACAGACACGGGGAGAATGTGCAAACTCCACAAAGCCATCCAAGGCCGGAATTAAACCTGGTCCCCTGGTGCTGTGAGGCAGCCGTGCTAACCTCTGTGCCACCGTACCGCCCCTCCTTGAACTCTGTCCTGATGAGTACAAGGGGAAAAACTTCGACAGGACAGCTCCTTTTTATCCATACTCAAGTTCTTCGCTATAGAACAGCCAGGAACTGGCAAATTGCACATGAATAATCACCTGTCGGAAAGGACCAACGCACCCAAGGGCGGGAAGAGCCTACCATGTTGTCCCTGGCTGTGTGGAGATGCACACTTGCAGAGGTTGCCAGGCTGGGATAGTATTGGACTGGAGCACTAATGGGCTGAATGGCCTTCCCTTGCCTTGAGCTTTCTGTGGCTGGCGGATGGGATTGTTAGTCATGAACTGCACCTATGGTGGGTAAGTCGCTGGTGGAACTAACTAGTCCGACATATACGTAGCTTTGCTTCCAAATGGACAACTCAGTTACCGGGAAACCACCATTAATACTTGGGAAAGGTCTTGTAGCATTTGATTGTGGGATGTTGCCGGCAAGGGCTACAGTGTACCGCCCATTCCTAATCGCCCCTTGAGAGGGTGGTGGGTGAGCCGCCATCTTGAACCCAATGCAGTCCCCGTGTGTGGGGTAGGTACACCCACAGTGCTGTTAGGGAGGGAGTTCCAGGATTGTTATTGGACATCAGTCAGTCCCCGTGTGTGGGGTAGGTACACCCACAGTGCTGTTAGGGAGGGAGTTCCAGGATTGTTATTGGACATCAGTCAGTCCCCGTGTGTGGGGTAGGTACACCCACAGCGCTGTTAGGGAGGGAGTTCCAGGATTGTTATTGGATATCAGTCAGTCCCCGTCTGTGGGGTAGGTACACCCACAGTGTTGTTAGGGAGGGTGTTCCGGGATTGTTATTGGACATCAGCCAGTCCCCGTGTGTGGGGTAGGTACACCCACAGCGCTGTTAGGGAGGGAGTTCCGGGATTGTTATTGGACATCAGCCAGTCCCCGTGTGTGGGGTAGGTACACCCACAGCGCTGTTAGGGAGGGAGTTCCGGGATTGTTATTGGACATCAGTCAGTCCCCGTGTAAGGTAGGTACACCCACAGTGCTGTTAGGGAGGGAGTTCCAGGATTGTTATTGGACATCAGTCAGTCCCCGTGTGTGGGGTAGGTACACCCACAGCGCTGTTAAGGACGGAGTTCCAGGATTGTTATTGGACATCAGTCAGTCCCCGTGTGTGGGGTAGGTACACCCACAGCGCTGTTAGGGAGGGAGTTCCGGGATTTTGACCCCAGCCACAGTGAAGGAACGGCCGATATATTTCCCAGTCGGGATGGTGAGTGGCTCGGAGGTGGAACTTGCAGGTGGGGGTGTTCCCCATGTGTCTGCTGCCCCCCCCTTGTCCTTCTAGATGGTAGGGGTGGTGGCTTTCGACGTTCCCCAGATTAGCCGATGCCCAAGTGCACATTTCCACAAAGACCAGGCCAACAGCCTGTGCTGTACCTGTCCTGGGAGTGTTTGATGGGGGACAGTGTAGAGGGAGCTTTACTCTGTATCTAACCCCGTGCTGTACCTGTCCTGGGAGTGTTTGATGGGGACAGTGTAGAGGGAGCTTTACTCTGTATCTAACCCCGTGCTGTACCTGTCCTGGGAGTGTTTGATGGGGACAGTGTAGAGGGAGCTTTACTCTGTATCTAACCCCGTGCTGTACCTGTCCTGGGAGTGTTTGATGGGGCCAGTGTAGAGGGAGCTTTACTCTGTATTAAACCCCGTGCTGTACCTGTCCTGGGAGTGTTTGATGGGGGACAGTGTGGAGGGAGTTTTACTCTGTATCTAACACCGTACTGTCCCTGTCCTGGGAGTGTTTGATGGGGACAGTGTAGAGGGAGCTTTACTCTGTATCTAACCCCGTGCTGTACCTGTCCTGGGAGTGTTTGATGGGGACAGTGTAGAGGGAGCTTTACTCTGTATCTAACCCCGTGCTGTACCTGTCTTGGGAGTGTTTGATGGGGGATAGTGTAGAGGGAGCTTTACTCTGTATCTAACCCCGTGCTGTACCTGTCCTGGGAGTGTTTGATGGGGGACAGTGTAGAGGGAGCTTTACTCTGTATCTAACCCCGTGTTGTACCTGTCCTGGGAGTGTTTGATGGGGGATAGTGTAGAGGGAGCTTTACTCTGTATCTCACCCTGTGCTGTACCTGTCCTGGGAGTGTTTGACGGGGGACAGTGTAGAGGGAACTTTACTCTGTATCTAACCCCGTGCTGTACCTGTCCTGGAGTGTTTGATGGGGGACAGTGTAGAGGGAGCTTTACTCTGTATCTAAGCCCGTGCTGTACCTGTCCTGGGAGTGTTTGATGGGGGACAGTGTAGAGGGAGCTTTACTCTGTATCTAACCCTGTGTTGTACCTGTCCTGGGAGTGTTTGATGGGGGACAGTGTAGAGGGAGCTTTAATCTGTATCTAACCCTGTGCTGTACCTGGGAGTGTTTGACGGGGACAGTGTAGAGGGAGCTTTACTCTGTATCTAACCCCGTACTGTACCTGTCCTGGGAGTGTTTGATGGGGGACAGTGTAGAGGGAGCTTTACTCTGTATCTAACCCCGTGCTGTACCTGTCCTGGGAGTGTTTGATGGGGCAGTGTAGAGGGAGCTTTACTCTGTATCTAACCCCGTGCTGTACCTGTCCTGGGAGTGTTTGATGGGGGACAGTATAGAGGGAGCTTTACTCTGTATCTAACCCTGTGCTGTACCTGTCCTGGGAGTGTTTGACGGGGGACAGTGTAGAGGGAGCTTTACTCTGTATCTAACCCCGTGCTGTACCTGTCCTGGGAGTGTTTGATGGGGCAGTGTAGAGGGAGCTTTACTCTGTATCTAACCCCGTGCTGTACCTGTCCTGGGAGTGTTTGATGGGGGACAGTGTAGAGGGAGCTTTACTCTGTATCTCACCCCGTGCTGTACCTGTCCTGGGGAGTGTGTGATCTTTCCATGTATTGGACTCAAAACTATGAACCGCAAAACTTGAATACATAGGGGGAGAATTCGAGGGGTTAAGAACAGCGGAAAGGTCCAAACAGATAATGTTGACCGCAAGTCGAAGGCGAGAACTAGGCAGCCAAAGTCACTACAGTTAGAGGCGGAGAGAGATAAAACGAGATCAGAATTTTAAAAAATGTTAATTGAAAGCGTTACTACCTCGCACACATCCATTAACACAGAGATTGCATCATGTAAGTGCTCCTTAAGGTGTCGCTCGGCTGGGTTTTTCTGAAGGATTTAAGAATTCGGGGAGAGGTTAGACAAAAGAAGGAGCCATGCAAAGCCAATGCAGCAAGCTTAGAACGACCGACGGCCAGTGCTGGATGGTAAGAGACTTTAAAGCGTTCCACAGGTGGTGGGGGCGGGAGTGGGTGGCCAGGCGTGGTTGCAAGCTCGTCGCGGGAGAGGCAGGAGGTCTGGCGAAGTGGGGTGAGGAAGGAAGGGGAGTTGCCGAGCCTGGGATAGGGCTGGCAGGGGACGGAGAGGGGAGGAATGTTGTCCAGTCTCTCTCCCCGGGGGTGGGGGTTCCGCCCCCACCCCGCAGGACGGTGTACACCCTCGGAGCTCTCCTGGAGAAGCGGGCAACAGGGCAGTAGGAGCGGGACCCCAGCTGTTCCCCGCGGGGTGTATAGCGCGGCGGGACTGGAAAACTCAGAGCGCCCTTAAAAAAAAGCCGGCTGCTCTCCATGGTTTTCCAGTCTCGGTGGGCGTCTGGGCCGCAAAAGCCCTGCCCACGACTCTGAGAGGTCCTGGGTCCCCCCTCGCCCTCTGTCCAGTCGAGGGGTCCTGGGTCCTCCCCGCCCTCTGTCCAGTCTCCCTGCGCCCGTCGGTCTGTCCCGCCGCATGGAGACTGGGAGGTTCTTGCCCCGTCCCGCTGCCACTCGGTGTCCGGGATTGTTCGATCCTGCCGCAGCGGGGACCCTAAGATCCAGGCGGCGGGGCTGGAGGATCCCGGCCTGTGCCGCGCTCGGGGGAGGGGAGAGGGGGGAAGTGATGGTCTACTTCCTGGGATTGGGGTGGGCGGGGGAATCTCTCTCTTTTGCTCTGTCTCTCGGTCTCTCACTCTCTCGGTCTCCCACTCTCTCGGTCTCCCACTCTCTTTCACTCTCTCGGTCTCTCACTCTCTCGGTCTCTCACTCTCTCGGTCTCTCACTCTCTTTCACTCTCTCGGTCTCTCACTCTCTTGGTCTCTCACTCTCTCGGTCTCTCACTCTCTTTCACTCTCTCGGTCTCTCCCTCTCTCGGTCTCTCCCTCTCTCGGTCTCTCCCTCTCTCGGTCTCTCCCTCTCTCGGTCTCTCCCTCTCTCGGTCTCTCCCTCTCTCGGTCTCTCCCTCTCTCGGTCTCTCCCTCTCTCGGTCTCTCCCTCTCTCGGTCTCTCCCTCTCTCGGTCTCTCCCTCTCTCGGTCTCTCCCTCTCTCGGTCTCTCCCTCTCTCGGTCTCTCCCTCTCTCGGTCTCTCCCTCTCTCGGTCTCTCCCTCTCTCGGTCTCTCCCTCTCTCGGTCTCTCCCTCTCTCGGTCTCTCCCTCTCTCGGTCTCTCCCTCTCTCGGTCTCTCCCTCTCTCGGTCTCTCCCTCTCTCGGTCTCTCCCTCTCTCGGTCTCTCCCTCTCTCGGTCTCTCCCTCTCTCGGTCTCTCCCTCTCTCGGTCTCTCCCTCTCTCGGTCTCTCCCTCTCTCGGTCTCTCCCTCTCTCGGTCTCTCCCTCTCTCGGTCTCTCCCTCTCTCGGTCTCTCCCTCTCTCGGTCTCTCCCTCTCTCGGTCTCTCCCTCTCTCGGTCTCTCCCTCTCTCGGTCTCTCCCTCTCTCGGTCTCTCCCTCTCTCGGTCTCTCCCTCTCTCGGTCTCTCACTCTCTCGGTCTCTCACTCTCTCGGTCTCTCACTCTCTCGGTCTCTCACTCTCTCGGTCTCTCACTCTCTCGGTCTCTCACTCTCTCGGTCTCTCACTCTCTCGGTCTCTCACTCTCTCGGTCTCTCACTCTCTCGGTCTCTCACTCTCTCGGTCTCTCACTCTCTCGGTCTCTCACTCTCTCACTCTCTCGGTCTCTCACTCTCTCGGTCTCTCACTCTCTCGGTCTCTCACTCTCTCGGTCTCTCACTCTCTCGGTCTCTCACTCTCTTTCACTCTCTCGGTCTCTCACTCTCTTTCACTCTCTCGGTCTCTCACTCTCTTTCACTCTCTCGGTCTCTCACTCTCTTTCACTCTCTCGGTCTCTCACTCTCTTTCACTCTCTCGGTCTCTCACTCTCTTTCACTCTCTCGGTCTCTTTCACTCTCTCGGTCTCTCACTCTCTTTCACTCTCTCGGTCTCTCACTCTCTTTCACTCTCTCGGTCTCTCACTCTCTTTCACTCTCTCGGTCTCTCACTCTCTTTCACTCTCTCGGTCTCTCACTCTCTTTCACTCTCTCGGTCTCTCACTCTCTTTCACTCTCTCGGTCTCTCACTCTCTTTCACTCTCTCGGTCTCTCACTCTCTTTCACTCTCTCAGTCTCTCACTCTCTCGGTCTCTCACTCTCTTTCACTCTCTCGGTCTCTCACTCTCTTTCACTCTCTCGGTCTCTCACTCTCTCGGTCTCTCACTCTCTTTCACTCTCTCGGTCTCTCACTCTCTTTCACTCTCTCGGTCTCTTTCACTCTCTCGGTCTCTCACTCTCTTTCACTCTCTCGGTCTCTCACTCTCTTTCACTCTCTCAGTCTCTCACTCTCTCGGTCTCTCACTCTCTTTCACTCTCTCGGTCTCTCACTCTCTTTCACTCTCTCGGTCTCTCACTCTCTCGGTCTCTCACTCTCTTTCACTCTCTCGGTCTCTCACTCTCTTTCACTCTCTCGGTCTCTTTCACTCTCTCGGTCTCTCACTCTCTTTCACTCTCTCGGTCTCTCACTCTCTTTCACTCTCTCGGTCTCTTTCACTCTCTCGGTCTCTCACTCTCTTTCACTCTCTCGGTCTCTCACTCTCTCGGTCTCTCACTCTCTCGGTCTCTCACTCTCTCGGTCTCTCACTCTCTCGGTCTCTCACTCTCTCGGTCTCTCACTCTCTCGGTCTCTCACTCTCTCGGTCTCTCACTCTCTCGGTCTCTCACTCTCTCGGTCTCTCACTCTCTCGGTCTCTCACTCTCTCGGTCTCTCACTCTCTCGGTCTCTCACTCTCTCGGTCTCTCACTCTCTCGGTCTCTCACTCTCTCGGTCTCTCACTCTCTTTCACTCTCTCGGTCTCTCACTCTCTTTCACTCTCTCGGTCTCTCACTCTCTTTCACTCTCTCGGTCTCTCACTCTCTTTCACTCTCTCGGTCTCTCACTCTCTTTCACTCTCTCGGTCTCTCACTCTCTTTCACTCTCTCGGTCTCTTTCACTCTCTCGGTCTCTCACTCTCTTTCACTCTCTCGGTCTCTCACTCTCTTTCACTCTCTCGGTCTCTCACTCTCTTTCACTCTCTCGGTCTCTCACTCTCTTTCACTCTCTCGGTCTCTCACTCTCTTTCACTCTCTCGGTCTCTCACTCTCTTTCACTCTCTCGGTCTCTCACTCTCTTTCACTCTCTCGGTCTCTCACTCTCTTTCACTCTCTCGGTCTCTCACTCTCTTTCACTCTCTCAGTCTCTCACTCTCTCGGTCTCTCACTCTCTTTCACTCTCTCGGTCTCTCACTCTCTTTCACTCTCTCGGTCTCTCACTCTCTCGGTCTCTCACTCTCTTTCACTCTCTCGGTCTCTCACTCTCTTTCACTCTCTCGGTCTCTTTCACTCTCTCGGTCTCTCACTCTCTTTCACTCTCTCGGTCTCTCACTCTCTTTCACTCTCTCGGTCTCTTTCACTCTCTCGGTCTCTCACTCTCTTTCACTCTCTCGGTCTCTCACTCTCTCGGTCTCTCACTCTCTCGGTCTCTCACTCTCTCGGTCTCTCACTCTCTCGGTCTCTCACTCTCTCGGTCTCTCACTCTCTCGGTCTCTCACTCTCTCGGTCTCTCACTCTCTCGGTCTCTCACTCTCTCGGTCTCTCACTCTCTCGGTCTCTCACTCTCTTTCACTCTCTCGGTCTCTCACTCTCTTTCACTCTCTCAGTCTCTCACTCTCTTTCACTCTCTCGGTCTCTCACTCTCTTTCACTCTCTCGGTCTCTCACTCTCTTGGTCTCTTTCACTCTCTCGGTCTCTCACTCTCTTTCACTCTCTCGGTCTCTCACTCTCTTTCACTCTCTCGGTCTCTTTCACTCTCTCGGTCTCTCGATCTCTCGGTCTCTCGTTCCCTCTCTCTCTCGCTCTCACTCTCCCTGTCTCACTCTCTCCCTCCCCCACCCCGTTTTGTCAGGGAGTGCCGAACCCTTGTTCCGTAGGCAAACCTCACATACACCAACCGCCCCACCCCCCCCCCCCCACCCCCCACCCTCCGCCGCGCCGTCCCAGGGCGAAATAGAGCACTAACCGGTTAGATCCCCCCACCGCCCGGGCCCTGCTTTGTGAGAGCCCGGGGGGGGGGGAATGTTGGCCAAGCTCACCAACAGGGGTAAGGACCCGTCAAGCGGACAGGCCTGACGTCTCGCTCCCCCTCTCTCTCTCTCTCCCCCCCCCATTTCTGCACCCCCTCCCCCAGCACGGCGCTCCACCCCCCCCTCTCTGCTTCACTGCCCCCATTCCTGACCAGATTCCCGCGCTGACCTCCCCGACCTCCGGTTGGGCTTACCAGGGAGTGCAGGGTACTCTCATAGTTAGGTGAGGCGGAGTTGGGGCCTGTAGCCCTCGGCCACTGGTTCGAGCCTGAGGAGGGAGAGATAACAATGTAAACACGTCTCTTATCGCACCCTCATTCCTCCGAGGGAAACACCCGCCCCCCCCGCCCACCCCTCCTTGGCAGCGACACCAGGGCCCAATGCGCCGCCATTTTGCCAAGCCGCTTAATATAACTCCTTGGAACATCACACTCTCCCCACGCCACAGACCAAATTCGATTCCCATCCCTTCCAAAGGGGCCCAAGGTAGGAATCACCACCTCTGCCACCCCTGTTCCCTCACCAAGCGATTCTAACCAGACGGGTATTCGACCATGAGAGGATCACACAGGGAGAGAGAGAGGGGGGTGGGCACAAGGGACGTGCGTCTCACTCGCTCCCAACACCGCCCCCCCCCCGCTCCTCAGGGCGTCTCAAAGCTCTTGGACAGTCGGAGGACTGATTTGTGAAGGGAGACCACCGCCAGACGACAATATTCGCACAGCAAGATCCCACAGACAAGGATGTTGTTAAAGGGCCCACATCGCGATGTTGGGTGAGGGATCAATGTTGGCCCCCAGGGCAGTAGAATGACTCCCCAACGCTTCTCAGGAATGGTGCCCATGACAACATTTATGCCCCGCATGCGGACGGTCAGTGCTGAGGGAGCGCCGCACTGTGGGAGGGTCAGTGCCGAGGGAGCGCCGCACTGTGGGAGGGTCAGTGCTGAGGGAGCGCCGCACTGTGGGAGGGTCGGTGCTGAGGGAGCGCTGCACTGTGGGAGGGTCAGTGCTGAGGGAGCGCCGCACTGTGGGAGGGTCAGTGCTGAGGGAGCGCCGCACTGTGGGAGGGTCAGTGCTGAGGGAGCACCGCACTGTGGGAGTGTCGGTGCCGAGGGAGCGCCGCACTGTGGGAGGGTCGGTGCTGAGGGAGCGCCGCACTGTGGGAGGGTCAGTGCTGAGGGAGCGCCGCACTGTGGGAGGGTCAGTGCTGAGAGCGCGGCGCACTGTGGGAGGGTCAGTGCTGAGGGAGGGCCGCACCGTGGGAGGGTGAGTGCTGAGGGAGGGCCGCACCGTGGGAGGGTTGTTGCTGAGGGAGCGCTGCACAGTGGGAGGGTCAGTACTGAGGGAGCGCCGCAATGTGGGAGCGCCGCACTGTGGGAGCGCCGCACTGAGGGAGGGTCAGTGCTGAGGGAGCGCCGCACTGTGGGTGGGTCAGTGCTGAGGGAGCGCCGCACTGTAGGAGGGTCAGTGCTGAGGGAGCGCCGCACTGTGGGAGGGTCAGTGCTGAGAGCGCGGCGCACTGTGGGAGGGTCAGTGCTGAGGGAGCGCCGCACTGTGGGAGGGTCAGTGCTGAGGGAGCGCCGCACTGTGGGAGGGTCAGTGCTGAGGGAGCGCCGCACTGTGGGAGGGTCAGTGCTGAGGGAGCGCCGCACTGTGGGATGGTCGGTGCTGAGGTAGCGCCGCACTGTGGGAGTGTCATGCTGAGGGAACGCCGCACTGTGGGAGGGTCAGTGCTGAGGGAGCGCCGCACTGTGGGAGTGTCAGTGCTGAGGGAGCGCCGCACAGTGGGAGGGTCAGTGCTGAGGGAGCGCCGCACTGTGGGAGGGTCAGTGCTGAGGGAGCGCCGCACTGTGGGAGGGTCAGTGCTGAGGGAGCGCCGCACTGTGGGAGGGTCAGTGCTGAGGGAGCGTCGCACTGTGGGAGGGTCAGTGCTGAGGGAGCGCCGCACTGTGGGAGGGTCAGTGCTGAGGGAGCGCCGCACTGTGGGAGGGTCAGTGCTGAGGGAGCGCCGCACTGTGGGAGGGTCAGTGCTGAGGGAGCGCCGCACTGTGGGAGGGTCAGTGCTGAGGGAGGGCCGCACCGTGGGAGGGTGAGTGCTGAGGGAGGGCCGCACCGTGGGAGGGTTGTTGCTGAGGGAGCGCTGCACTGTGGGAGGGTCAGTACTGAGGGAGCGCCGCAAAGTGGGAGCGCCGCACTGTGGGAGGGCCGCACTGTGGGAGGGTCAGTGCTGAGGGAGCGCCGCACTGTGAGAGGGTCGGTGCTGAGGGAGCACCGCACTGTAGGAGGGTCAGTGCTGAGGGAGCGCCGCACTGTGGGAGGGTCAGTGCTGAGGGCGCGGCGCACTGTGGGAGGGTCAGTGCTGAGGGAGCGCCGCACTGTGGGAGGGTCAGTGCTGAGGGAGCGCCGCACTGTGGGAGGGTCAGTGCTGAGGGAGCGCCGCACTGTGGGAGGGTCAGTGCTGAGGGAGCGCCGCACTGTGGGAGGGTCAGTGCTGAGGGAGCGCCGCACTGTGGGAGTGTCAGTGCTGAGGGAGCGCCGCACTGTGGGAGGGTCAGTGCTGAGGGAGCGCCGCACTGTGGGAGGGTCAGTGCTGAGGGAGCGCCGCACTGTGGGAGGGTCAGTGCTGAGGGAGCGCCGCACTGTGGGAGGGTCAGTGCTGAGGGAGCGCCGCACTGTGGGAGGGTCAGTGCTGAGGGAGCGCCGCACTGTGGGAGGGTCAGTGCTGAGGGAGCGCTGCACTGTGGGAGGGTCAGTGCTGAGGGAGCGCCGCACTGTGGGAGGGTCGGTGCTGAGGGAGCGCCACACTGTGGGAGGGTCAGTGCTGAGGGAGCGCCGCACTGTGGGAGGGTCAGTGCTGAGGGAGCGCTGCACTGTGGGAGGGTCAGTGCTGAGGGAGCGCCGCACTGTGGGAGGGTCAGTGCTGAGGGAGCGCTGCACTGTGGGAGGGTCAGTGCTGAGGGAGCGCCGCACTGTGGGAGGTTCAGTGCTGAGGGAGCGCCGCACTGTGGGAGAGTCGGTGCTGAGGCAGCGCTGCACTGTGTGAGGGTCGGTGCTGAGGGAGCGCCGCACTGTGTGAGGGTCGGTGCTGAGGGAGCGCTGCACTGTGGGAGGGTCAGTGCTGAGGGAGCGCCGCACGGTGGGAGGGTCAGTGCTGAGGGAGCGCCGCACTGTGGGAGGGTCGGTGCTGAGGGAGCGCTGCACTGTGGGAGGGTCAGTGCTGAGGGAGCGCCGCACTGTGGGAGGGTCAGTGCTGAGGGAGCGCCGCACTGTGGGAGGGTCAGTGCTGAGGGAGCGCCGCACTGTGGGAGGGTCGGTGCTGAGGGAGCGCCGCACTGTGGGAGGGTGAGTGCTGACGGAGCGCTGCACTGTGGGAGAGTCGGTGCTGAAGGAGCGCCGCACTGTGGGAAAGTCGGTGCTGAGGGACCGCCGCACTGTGAGAGGGTCGGTGCTGAAGGAGCGCTGTACTGTGGGAGGGTCAGTGCTGAGGGAGCGCCGCAATGTGGGAGGGTCAGTGCTGAGGGAGATCCGCACTGTGGGAGGGTCAGTGCTGAGGGAGCGCCGCACTGTGGGAGGGTCGGTGCTGAGGGAGCGCCGCAATGTGGGAGGGTAAGTGCTGAGGGAGCGCAGCACTGTGGGAGGGTCGGTGCTGAGGGAGCGCCGCACTGTGGGAGGGTCAGTGCTGAGGGAGCGCCGCACTGTGGGAGGGTCAGTGCTGAGGGAGCGCCGCACTGTGGGATGGTCAGTGCTGAGGGAGCGCCGCACTGTGGGAGGTTTGGTGCTGAGGGAGCGCTGCACTGTGGGAATGTCAGGGCTGAGGGAGCGCCGCACTGTGGGAGGGTCAGTGCTGAGGGAGCGCCGCACTGTGGGAGGGTCAGTGCTGAGGGAGCGCCGTACTGTGGGAGGGTAAGTGCCGAGGGAGCGCCGCACTGTGGGAGGGTCAGTGCCGAGGGAGCGCCGCACTGTGGGAGGGTCAGTGCCGAGGGAGCACCGCACTGTGGGAGGGTCAGTGCTGAGGGAGCGACGCACTGTGGGAGGGTCAGTGCCGAGGGAGCGCCGCACTGTGGGAGGGTAAGTGCTGAGGGAGCGCCGCACTGTGGGAGCGCCGCACTGTGGGAGGGTCAGTACTGAGGGAGCGCTGCACTGTGGGAGGGTCAGTGCTGAGGGAGCGCCGCACTGTGGGAGGGTAAGTGCTGAGGGAGCGCCGCACTGTGGGAGCGCCGCACTGTGGGAGGGTCAGTACTGAGGGAGCGCTGCACTGTGGGAGGGTCAGTGCTGAGGGAGCGCCGCACTGTGGGAGCGTCAGTGCTGAGGGAGCGCCGCACTGTGGGAGGGGTCAGTGCTGAGGGAGCGCCGCACTGTGGGAGGGTCGGTGCTGAGGGAGCGCCACACTGTGGGAGGGTGAGTGCTGACGGAGCGCTGCACTGTGGGAGAGTCGGTGCTGAAGGAGCGCCGCACTGTGGAAGTCGGTGCTGAGGGAGCGCCGCACTGTGGGAGGGACGGTGCTGAAGGAGCGCCGCACTGTGGGAGGGTCCGTGCTGAGGAAGCGCCGCACTGTGGGAGGGTCGGTGCTGAGAGAGCGCCGCACTGTGAGAGGGTCAGTGCTGAGGGAGAGCTGCACTGTGGGAGGGTCAGTGCTGAGGGAGCGCCGCACTGTGGGAGGGTCAGTGCTGAGGGAGCACGTCACTGTGGGAGGGTCAGTGCTGAGGGAGCGCCGCACTGCGGGATGGTCAGTGCTGAGGGAGTGCTGTACTGTGGGAGGGTCAGTGCTGAGGGAGCGCCGCACCATGGGAGGGTCAGTGCTGAGGGAGCGCCGCTCTGTGAGAGGGTCAGTGCTGAGGGAGTGCCGCAATGTGGGAGGGTCGGTGCTGAGGGAGCGCCGCACTGTGGGAGGGACGGTGTTGAGGGAGCGCCGCACTGTGGGAGGGTCAGTGCTGAGGGAGTGCTGTACTGTGGGAGGGTCAGTGCTGAGGGAGTGCTGTACTGTGGGAGGGTCAGTGCTGAGGGAGCGCCGCAATGTGGGAGGGTCAGTGCTGAGGGAGATCCGCACTGTGGGAGGGTCAGTGCTGACGGAGCGCCGCACTGTGGGAGGGTTAATGCTGAGGGAGATCCGCACTGTGGGAGGGTAAGTGCTGGGGGAGCGCCGCACTGTGGGAGGGTCGGTGCTGAGGGAGCGCCGCACTGTGGGAGGGTCAGTGCTGATGGAGCGCCGCACTGTGGGAGGGTCAGTGCTGAGGGAGATCCGCACTGTGGGAGGGTCAGTGCTGAGGGAGCGCCGCACTGTGGGAGGGTCGGTGCTGAGGGAGCGCCGCAATGTGGGAGGGTAAGTGCTGAGGGAGCGCCGCACTGTGGGAGGGTCGGTGCTGAGGGAGCGCCGCACTGTGGGAGGGTCGGTGCTGAGGGAGCGCCGCACTGTGGGAGGGTCGGTGCTGAGGGAGCGCCGCACTGTGGGATGGTCAGTGCTGAGGGAGCGCCGCACTGTGGGAGGTTTGGTGCTGAGGGAGCGCTGCACTGTGGGAATGTCATGGCTGAGGGAGCGCCGCACTGTGGGAGGGGTCAGTGCTGAGGGAGCGCCGTACTGTGGGAGGGTAAGTGCCGAGGGAGCGCCGCACTGTGGGAGGGTCAGTGCCGAGGGAGCGCCGCACTGTGGGAGGGTCAGTGCCGAGGGAGCACCGCACTGTGGGAGGGTCAGTGCTGAGGGAGCGCCGCACTGTGGGAGGGTAAGTGCTGAGGGAGCGCCGCACTGTGGGAGCGCCGCACTGTGGGAGGGTCAGTACTGAGGGAGCGCTGCATTGTGGGACGGTCTGTGCTGAGGGAGCGCCGCTCTGTGGGAGGGTCAGTGCTGAGGGTAGCACCGCACTGTGGGAGGGTCAGTGCTGTGGGAGCGCCGCACTGTGGGAGGGTCAGTGCTGAGGGAGCCCCGCACTGGTGGGAGGGTCAGTGCTGAGGGGAGCGGTGCACAGTGGGAGGGTCGGTGCTGAGGGAAGCGCCA